>NC_133291.1:14987653-15287653 GCF_005239225.2 Populus alba
AATGAGGAGAGTCATTAGCCGGGGATTAATTAATAATTGTTGATTGGACCTTAGTTTCTTGGACTGATTAGCTATAGGCTAATTCTGTTCTTCGGTTCAGTGAACTTGCTCATCAAGCAGACCCAAAAAGCAACAGCAAACCATCAATTATGAGATGGGGTCTTGTTTTTTTAATCTACCCAGCGACCCAAATAGCTGAAATTTACTGTGTTTACGTGAGTAATGTTAAAAAACACACGATAAAACTACACTTCTCTGGCTGTGTTTACCCAGCAAAGGATCATTTATTAACAATAAGAAATCATTTCTGGCTGTGGCTGGATAATCTACGCGGTGAAAACTACACTTGAAGCTAACAATCATCAAAATTTTTATGCCTTTTGACTTGAAATGCAGTGGAAATACAGGCAATAGACGGCCTGCCTCTCACCCAACACGCAGCCGACACATACCAATCTCATTGAACTTTAATGGGAAGTTGCCTTCGCTGATTTGAACCCTGAAACTGCATATTTTTATTGTTAAAGTGAAAATAAACAGAGAACATTTCGTTGATTGCGCAGTTTCATCCACTAAAGACCTTTTTTTTTTTTCTTTACTTTGGCAAGAACCGACACTGCCCTTAATTTCATGGTCTACATGCATGCTTCGGAGTAGTGGCTGGTTAACTGCTACAATTCTAAGTCGCAATCATAGCCCCTAACTAGTGGTGTTATATTTGCTACACTACACGCACATAATGGAGTTCCTTCCTCACTGAATTCTAAGACGCAACAAGCTTGATTCAAGACAACAATACTACAATGTGACTCCTAGAGTTCCTGTCTCCATTGCAAAGAGAACTAATTTAAGGTTACCATATTTTAATTGATGAAGATGGTGGCTGCAGGTTTTGCCGCCGTGTCAAACGCTACCTTAGATACACAGTACATTGCTATCAAATCCAGCAAGTCGATGGAGATACTTGGATCAAACCCACCCGGCAAAAAAACCCATGAGGTGGTTCGAACCAAACTGGGCTCGAGGCCCGGGTTGGATGTCGGACCGAGCCTCCCCCCTGCGGTTGCAAAATCATTGAAACTCACCAAGAAAATGCACGGGCATCTTTGGATGCTCTAGCAGCCTACGCCTAGTACTCGCTAACAACTGCATGCCTAGATTTTGCGTATATATTTGTTCACAGGTAGCTGCCATGTCCATATCTAGGAAAAAGGGCACGACGATCTTGAAACTTGGAAACATTTGTCTAACAGAGTACCATTGATGGGATTGGATTATGGTATATCTAAGCAGTAATTTCTCAAGAACACCCTCCGAACTACCCCATAAACATGCAAGAAGACGGCAGGGCACGGAGGAGTGGAGGGCTAGTTCTGTCACTGATGAGGGAGATTATCTGCCCTTTGATTTGGCATTTGGCAAAGGACAACGCACAGTGACTTTTATTTATGACTTGAAGATTTATTAGGGTAAAAAATATCTTATGAAAGATTAGAAAGTACCCTGCCCACGTTCTGTCCTTGCTCTCTCTACACGAAATTCAATTCTTAGTCCTTACTCTCTCTCTCCCCCCTTTTGTCTTCTTATTTTCCTTTTTTTTTTTCCCCTTTTACTTTCCTAACCTTTATGATTGCCACCTAATATCTATATATGTTGATGTCTTTTCATTTTATATCAGCGCAAAGTAAATTAATGAGTAAATTACTGAATATGTATTGAAAAGGATTATAAAATACTTATTGAGCTTTATTTAATAAATTAGAATTTTAATTTGATTTTTTTATCTTAATAATTAAATAATCATAAATTCAAATCTTATTGTTTTTTTATTTAATATAATCAAATTAAGTATAGATAATTTGAATTAATAGGATTATTTAATTCCATTGTTGTGTCTCGAAAAGAAAATTCCAGTCTTAATAGTGATTAAAATAAAATAATATTTTTATTTTATTTATCTATTTCAAAGGAATATTTTGTTGATGCTTTTGGATTGGACATCCAAACATTCTCCTAGAGCATCTCAAGAGAAAAGTTGATTGGGAATATTTTATAAAATATAATTTTTTAAACAGTATAAATAAGAATATATTTTATCTATGTATTTCAAAGGAAAAAAAAAATCAAAAACTAATTATATTTTAATATATTTAATATTGATATAATTATCTATTAATTATAACTATATAAATAAAACTCTAATTAAAATCTTTCTTTGAATAAAGATATATTAAATCAATTTTTAGTTTTTGTAACCAGCATATAAAAATAGCTCTTCAACATGAAAATATTATTTTAGTTATCTCATATAATTCTCCCCTTAGCTATAAAAATAAGGTATGAAAACAAAAAAAAAATATATTTTTTATTTTTTATATTTTGCCTTTGTTTATACTCTTCCCTCAAAGACGTCTTTGGACTAAAAGTCACAAATCCCATGACTTGACGTTCTAACCATTTATGATTACCTACAGGAGGATAAAAGATACACCTATTCTACACGTGTAAATTCACAAAAACGAATAATTCAAATACTGGAGAGAAAATTTATGAAATTTTTGTTAAAATTAAAAATATTAAGAAAATTTTCACAATAGTAATAAAAAATATATATATAATAAGGATTATATTAGCTATAAATTATAATAATAGCTATGATAATAATACTAATGATAAAAATAAATAATATAAAAAAAGTAATGATAATTAATATAGCTGATATAATTAGATAATATTATAAATTAATATATGTTATTGTTTTATGAATTTTTATAAATGAAGTATTTTTTAATAAATAAAATTAATTTTATAAAATTATTATAAAACATTTTATATTGAATAGTTATTTACACATAGAACAAATTACAAAAAACATTTTATATTAAAATATTTACACAAAATAAATTCCCCGTTGTCAAGATAAAAAAAAGAAAAAGTCACTCGTAATCCGGGGGTGGAAAGTGATGGAAAGGAGGAGAGAGCAAGCTCTCTCTTAAGCCGAGCCGAGCCAGAGTAAAAAATGCGATGAAAACTGTGAAAAAAAAAAGAAGAGAAACGGTTAAAAGTAAAAAAAAGAAAAAAAGAAAAAAACAAGAAGATGACGGAAGCTAACTAACGGCAACAATTGTCAGTTAGCCTGCAGCAAAAGACGGTTGTTAGCGCCCTTGTGAAGAGGCGGGAATCTTTTCAATGTACGGTTTAGGTTTACACTGTTAATTATGGGACCCACCATAAAGAAAACTCTCTTGTACAGTACACATCACACCACCATGCCCTCATCATTACTCTTCTCTTGTACTGCATATATGTACGTAAACCCATACGTCTAGTACACGTATGTCTTTTTTTTTTTTTTTTTTTTTTAATGATAATTTAATTTTCTTTTTACTGGCATTTTAGTTTAAGATTTTAGGATGTGTTTAGTATTGTGATAGTTTTTATAGTTTTGTTTTTTAAAATATTCATTTTATAAAAATCATTTTTAATTGAGGTTTAATTTATAAAATATATTTTTGGTTAAAATTATAGTTGACATTGAGATTGAATAAAATAATAATTAATTATTATTACATCATATAATGAATAATCTTTTAGTAAAGGTTCTTCTTTTATTATCTGAGTCATAATTAATTTCTGAGTTATTTTTTGAATTTATTTTCTTTTCAAAAAATAAAGTAATAGTAAGATGACTAATATTTTGGCAAAAGCATGTTGAGAGGATTTTAAATGTAGAAAAAATCAAACTGCAATTTTGAATGAAACCGGGAGCTTAATTGTACCCTAATTTCCTAAAATTGGAGAAACAATGCAGCTTCAATGTCAAGTTACATGATTATTGAATAAATCTTCATAAAAATTAAGTCTAGGGACATAATTAGATTTTAATAGGCCAATTTGATTTAATCATTGGCCAACTTAAAAGTTTCATTATATTTAAGAATTAATTTGGGTATAATTGAAGGATTTAATTAGATACAAAGACTTAATTATACTTTAAATGAGTTAAATTAATTTTATTATGGGCTTATTTGGTTAAACATTAAGTTTGGGGACCCAATTTGGGCTTAATTAAGAATATTAAAATTTCATGAGACCAAATCTAATTTTTACAAAGTTAATTAGTTCAAATCAAGGGTAAACGCACAAGAAAATCAAAGTTTTGGGGTCAATTAAGGACAAAATTAAAGACATTAGAGGCCAAGAATCATTTTGCAAAGGCGCCGAACTATGAGGACTCAATTAATTGGAATTAGGGGTGAAATTGAAGAAAAATAAAAGTTTAATGGTCAATTGATTGTATAAATCCTGGACTAATATGAAAAAGAAGTTGAAATTGAAGTTTGGTAGGGGAAAAATTCCATAAAATTAGAATTTTAGGGTCAATTAGGGGTGCAATAAAAATAAATTAAAAGATAGAGGACCAAACTGAATTTGACCAAAACCTTAAATTAAAACCCTAAAAAGTCCAAAACGAATCCATTTTGAACAATAAAAAAAGGACTTGATGATGCGTCACCTGCTGACTATTCATCTTCTTATTCATTTAAGCCAGAAAAAGCTGCTCGAGTGACCTCATTCCAAGACATTTAATAATTAATCTCTCCACTAAATTGCGTGCAAACGATAGCTAATATATGACTATACCCTAGTATGGTCTTTTCTAACCAATTACCACAACGGTCACATCGTCATCCTAAAATGGCCAACCCAGCCAGCCCTTCTACAACAACTTTTTCAGGTTATGATTGCAACTTTGAGCCAACAGTTGAGTCCTTCCCAACTGAATCTAGAGCCAAGATTTGTCCTCAAAAGAGACAAAGTGTCTCTCTTCCACCCTTTATAAATAGGAGTGGATTCCATGCCCTGATGGAGGAGAAAAAAGAGCCCAAAGTTGGTGAAAAATCAGTTTTTCTTCCTAGATATTTTCTTCTTCTCCGCCAGCCATCTTCTTCCTCTTTTTCCATCGCACCTTTGCTGCCAGCACTGCCACTAACAACAATTCAACCTTCCCAACACCATTAGCTAGCAATCCCTCATGGCTGGTAACCTTTTTCTTCCCTCTTTTGGTTGCAAACAGGGTAGCCATTTGCATGCAGTACATTAGTTATGGGTGCAAAAATCAACCAATTCACATGGTTACAAGGTCGGGCCAGTGACCATATGAAGATGGGTTAGATCCATTCTAGCCTAGCCTATGATGGTTAGGCCGAGTCCAGCCTATAAAAAAGAGAGAGAAGCTTGTTGGGATGCTAGTCAGCCTAATCCGACCTGGTTTGGCATAACTTATATATTTAATAATAATAATATAATAATGTAATGATATTAAAATATTTTAAAAAATAAAACAAATTCAAAAAAAATTTAGAAGTCTTTTAAAAAACATTTGTCATTTTCTTATATGTTTTTTTTTAATAATTTTATATAATATCGGGTTCTATATTTACACTATAAGATACAGATCCGATATTAAAATAATCTATTTTCTCCAAAACATTTCTAAAAAGATTTGAATATTAAAAAAAAATCTCAAAAAATTTTTCTCTAAAAAAAAAAAACAAGTGTTTTGTTTTCATTTTTATGCCTGAATTCTAAAAGTTTTCTAAGCATATTTTCATAAAAAAAAAAAAAAACATCTTTCTTATGTTTTAAAAATGCAAAAAAAAATAAAATGGATATCATAACCAATTTATGGTTATCCATTAGGGTTTTGCCAGAATATAAAAAACCTTCACTAATTACTTTGTTCATTTTATATTTAAAGTGTTAGGGCTTAGCTATAGACTTCAATACTTGAGGGTGCAAATTTACATAGTAGAGTATACCTTCAGATATGAAATACACATAAATAAATAAATGTGATGCTATAATTTAGAATTTAAAGTGGTTAAAATTTAACCTAATAAAGTAGAAACTTTCTCACGAATGAAGATCTATCTTGAACCTTAGAAAAAGATCAACAAATAGAAACTTGATTTAGAAAAAAAATCAAACAATAATGTAGTTTACCTCATGTAGGGTACACTAAGGGTGATGTGTCTTTCCCTTGCATAAGAATTTAGAGTGGTTAGAATTTAACCCAATAAGATAGAAACTCTCTCACAAAGAGAGATCTGCTTTGGACCTTAGAAAAGATCAACAAATAGAAACTTAATTTGGAAAAATAATTAAACAACAATGCAACTTACCTCAGGTAGGGTGCACTAGGGTGATGCGTCTTCCCCTTGCATAACCAGTCCCTTACCTATACTCTCACAGACTATAAGTTTCTTAATAACCATGATACTAGGTAGCGACTCCTGAACTTCATAATCATAACTTTATGATTATACTCAAAACCATCTCTTTTCCAAATACCTCTTAGGAGGCTTAATGCGCCATTAGACATTTTCCTGCGATAGGATGATGACTCCACTAGGAAACACCTTGTCTAGTTGGACTAAGCTTTGCTTGCTTGATTGTTTGCTTATTTGTTTTTGCCTGTTTAATTTTAGCTAGTATTTTTACTACTTTATCACATATATGTACATCGAGTATGAATTAATGTTCTCATGCATTTTAATTTCGCAAATAAACTCAATTCTAGGTGAGGTCGAGAGTAATGGTTTGCCTCATGACTTTTATGTGGGGTTCAGATTCATGAAACATCTAACTATGAGATAAGTGCTCACTTAGTAATGGTGGTCACATTGTGCCCCAACCATTCCTTGTAAACCCATATACTGCCTTCATGTAAGGTGGTCATTAGGTAATTTATAAACCATTTTAAGACCAGATAGAAAGCTTACCCATCATGTAATTACCTAAAATCTGCTATTAGGGGATGAACTCCCTAATAATTCATTTTACATCAAGACAGACCTTATCAATAATCATGAACTTTGTAGGATTTTCTAAACTAAAACCATAACTTTTCTAAAAAGAGTCTGAGATAATTAAAAAAAAATCAAAACAAATAAAATAGTAATAGTAAGAAGACTGGCATTTTGGCAAAAGTAAGCTGGGAGGATTTCAAATATAGAAAAAATAAAGCTGCAATTTTGGATGACATCGAGAGCCTAATTATACCCAATTTTTCTAAAATTGGAGAGATAATGTAGATTCAATGTCAAGTTACATGATTATTGGATGAATTTGCATAAAAGTTAAGCCAGGGACATAATTAGATTTTTAATATGCCAATTTAATTTAATCATGGGTCAAATTAAAGTTTAATTATGTTTAATAATTAATTTGGGTCTAATTGAAGGATTTAATTAGGTGAAAAGGCTTAATTGGTGAAAAATTAAGTTTGGGGGTCCAATTTAGGCTTAATTGAGAAGATTAGAATTTTAAGAGACCAAATCTAATTTTTACAAAGTCAATTGGTTCAAATCATAGGTAAAATAACAAGAAAATCAAAGTTTTAGGATCAATTAAGGGCTAAATTAAAGAAATTCATGGCTAATAATTATTTTGCAAAAAACATCGAACTATAAGAACTCAATTGATTGAAATCAGAGGTGAAATTGAAGACAATTAAAATTTTAATTGTCAATTAAGGGTCAAATTTCATAAATCCTAAACCAAGGACTAATGTGAAAAAGATGCTGAAATTAAAATTTAGCAGGGGAAAAATTCCATAAAATTGGAAGTTTATGATAAATTAAAGGTGCAATAGAAATAAATTAAAAGATGGAGGACCAAATTGAACTTTGACAAAAAACCTTAAATGAAAACCCTAAAAAGTCCAAAACAACATCGTTTTGAATAGTAAAAAGAGGACCTAACGATGCATCATTTGTTGATTGTTCATCTTCTTTTTTCATTTAAGCTAGAAAAAGCTGCTCGAGTGGCTACTTTTCCAAGGCATTTAATGCTTCATCTTTCCATTAAATTTGACAAAACTTGCATGCAAATGATGAACTGACATCTGACTACACCCTAGTATGGTCCTTTCTAATTGATTGACACCACAACGATCGTGACGCCGCTCCTAACCGACCAACCTAGCCAGCCCTTCCACAACAATTATTTCAAGCTATGATGACAACTTTGAGCCAACAATTGGGTCCTTCCTAGCTAAAATAAAGGCCAAGATTTGTCCTCAAAAGAGACAAAGTGTCCCTCTTCCACCCCCTATAAACAGGAGTGGACTCCATGCTTAAAGGGAGGAGAAAATAGATCCCAACATCAGTGAAAAATCAAATTTTCTACCTAGATTTTTTCTTTTTTTTCGGCAACCATCTTCTTCCTCTTTTTCCAACACGCCTTCGCCGCCAGCGTTGCCACCAACAACAGTTTGACCTTCCCAACACTGTCAGCTAGCAATCCCTCATAGCTATTAACCTTATTTTCCCTTTTTTGGTGCAAACAGGGTAGCCATTTGCATGCAAAACATTGGTTTTGCATGAAAAAATCAACCAATTAACATGGTCACTAGGTCGGGCTAGTAACCATGTGAAGATTGGCTGGACCGATTCCAGCCTTGCCCATAATGGCTGGGCTAGGTCGAGCCCATAAAAAAAGAGAGAGAAGCCTGTTAGGTTGCCAATTGGCCCAACCTAGCCTGGTCTGACCTAGTTGGCTAGGCTAGCCCTAACCTATATATAATAATAATAATAATAATATAATAATGTAATGATATTAAAATAGAAAAAGACCTTAGAAAAAGACCAACGAATAGAAACTTGACTTAGAAAAATAATCAAATAACAATGTAGCTTACCTCAGGTAGTGCGCATTAGGAGTGATGCATCTTCTTCTGCATTACCAGTCCCTTACCCGAACTCTCACAGACCATAGATTTCCTAGTAACCATAATATTATGTGGCGACTGATGAACTTCATAATTATAACTTTATGATTATACTCAAAACCATTTCCTTTTCAAATACCTCTAAGGAGGCTTAACACGTCATTTCATTATATATAGGAAAGACAATAGAAGACAACATCAAATTCTAAAACATAAACAAAATTGCTTTTGTTATCATAACTTTTCAGTCTGAACTTGTGTTTTGTTTCAAAGGTTTTTGCATGATATTAACATCCAAATTTAGAAAGCATAATTTCACTAACCAATTTGAAAACTTATGCCATATAACTTATGATTAATATATGCATATACAATGCTCATCTCCAGTTATGGTTAGCTAAAATGGATACTATAAAGAAACCAAGAGCAACACTTTCATTCATTATTTAGATACCTTAAATTCGCTACCTAATGTAAAAAATAATTGTTGAACTTTCATGTTTCAAATTATTCAATAAAAAGTGCCACACTAAGTTGTTGAATCAACATATTTGAAAAAGACAGATTAAAAATGGAAGGAAAATGAAGTTCATGTTACACCTCATATTAAACACACATAAATAACACCCACAAACCCTTATTCTTAATCTAGGATTAGAAAGGACTTGTTAAAATTAGCAACATCAAAGATTCATGTAAGGTTTGGTAGCAAGAATTAAAAGCAATATATGAATTACTATTTATTTTATCCATTAAACACTGAAAATAAGAAAAAAAAATACTCAATGTTGCTGACAGCTTTAGCTATTATTGTTACTTATTTTTGGGCCCCCACATAAACCAAAAATTAGAAAAAAAAATACAAAAAACAATTGAAGAAAAATGTTAGAAGAAAAATATATATATATATATATATATATATATATATATATATATATATATATATTAGTGAGAAGAATATACCAGAATACCGAGGAACTTGCCAAAGACTGGTTGAGAAAGATCAAAATATACAAGATTGAAAAATTTAACAATGTATTTTTGATTGATGAAGGCTTTATTGGCAAAGAAAAATTCAATTTGAGGAAAGAGATTCAAAATTAGGTGTTCAAAGATTCAATTGGAATTTTTCAAGGTCTAATTGAATTTATTGAGGGTTTAATTGCAAGAAAAATTATTTTTTAAAAGTCAATGTAGGCTTCAATCGGAAGAAATTAAAGTTTGGTGTTGAATTATAATTTTTAAGAGTTAATTTGGTCAAATCAGGGGCTTAATTACATAAATATTGAAGTTTGATGGGCAATTAAGGACTTGATAGAAGAAATTCAAAACCAAGGACCAAACTTAAAAAAACTAATGAATGTAAGGGCTGGAATTGACAAAATCAGGGGCCAAATTGAAAAACTTCAAAGTTTGTTGGTCAATTGAGGGTCAAAATGCACAAATTCAGAACCAAAGACTACAATGAAAATATCAATTAACTTTGGGGCAAACAATTGAGTTTGACAAGGGTGAAATTGCATGAAATTAAGCCTAGATACAATTATGAGTATAATTAAAAGCAATTGGAATAATAAGGATTAAATTGAAATTTGTCAAATCCCAAATTCAAAACCCTCAATGAAGTGTCATTCATACTTAATGAATAGAAGGTAAATGACATGTTGTTTGCCAGCTTGCACCTCTGTTTTGATAGTTTTGGCTGATCGAGTTGGCAATTTCAAACGTATGAATGTGGAGTTATAAACCTTCAAATTGAGCAAAGTTGGATTCAAATGAAAGGTGTGCACCCCCTCTACCAACTGTAGATGGTCTCAGGAAATGATGATGTTAGAGTTGCTTTGACGAGGCCTTAAAATTTGGTAACTCAGCTAGCCTCAATAATGCAACCATGATGCAAAAGGCAATATGGTTTTTGTATGTTCACACACAAAGGCTTCTCCATGAGTTCTTATTAAGGGTTTACAACATATCCCTCAAGATCAAGAGGTTAGAAATGGATTTAAGACCTCCTTAAATCCTAACAAAACCCTATATACCCTTCTCAAGACCAAGAAAAGGGGGTTGAAAGAAAGAAAAGAGAGGAAGAAGAAAACACATATTGACAAGGAAGCTAAGTGTGAAGGTTTGAGAGGCTAACACAAAGTTTTCTCAAGTTTTTTATGCTTAGCAAGTTTGTGAGAGACAATACTTTCCAAAGAAAATAAAAGAAAGAGAGTAGTTGTTCTAGGTTTATCATCTGATCTAAAAGTAGGCCCTTGTAACCTACTTAAGGTGGTTTATATATATATATATATATATATATATATATATATATTTTGGTTTTATATTAATGTTTACAAGTATAGAAAAATGGTTTGAAATGTTTAACAAATGATGCATTCACCTCTTTGTTTGTGATTTTTATTTAATGAAGTTATTTAGAATTTTTTTTAATGTTTTTAATGCATTAAAGTTGTTGTTTAAGTTTTTTTTTTTTTTTTGATATACAATATTGTTTTAGGTTTTGTTTAACTTAACCTATTTATATTAAAGCAAGGGTGTTTAACTTGAGTTTGTTAGGCTTGTTCACATACAAAATGGATTTAGAAAACCAATTTTAAATTCATGTTGCATAAACATATAAGTTATTTTATATTGATTGTTTTTTTTATTTGGTACCTTATGCTTGATTTTGATGCTTTGATGTTTTTATGTTAGTTTCTTGGTTTAAACATGTTTGTGTATAATATTGTGGTTGTTGGGATAAAAAAAGCATGCTTTAAAACTAAAAAATTCCTTTTTATAAGATTGACAGTGGCTGCCTTTATTGGAGATTTTCTGGGTTTTCTAGGCATGTTCTTTGTGTTGGGAAGAATCTTGTTTTAGCTCCTAAATTTGGACCATGTTTTGTCCATTTCTTTACACATAAACCTTTATTATGCATGATTAGTAGATAATCTAGTATTTATTTGCATCAATAACATGTTATATATATATATATATACAAGGTTTTAATTTTGTACCAAAACCTATTTTGACAAAAATCATGATATTTTACTGATAATCAAAATGAATGGATGCTAGATCATTGATCCTCGTATAATTTCCAACATGTATGTTTCTTCTTCTTCTTTTTTTTTTTGACAAAATCTGGTTTATTTTGGAACCCATGTTGCTAGGTCCATGTTTGGTGTTCTTAATGTTCTTTATTTTTTTTTATTTAATCTGTTTTGTTCAAGAAATTTTTTAGTTTTTGTGTTTATTTAGGTGTTTAATGTGGTTTTTGGCTATAGTTTTGTTTTTGGGTCAAACCATAATTTTTTGTTCAGTTTATGGTTGAACCAAAACTTTTGGGTCGATTTGGTCGGATAAAAAAAAACTGGATCAAAGGGTTTAATACCCTGTTTGGTTTTCCATAGCTTTTGTTAAATGGGTTTTGGGTTTAAGGATGTATTTGACAAACACCCCTTAAACTTATTTTTGATAGTTTTATTACAAAGAAAAATAGATTTTTGCCAAACAAAGCCTTAAAAAAAATTTGTTGTCTTGCATATGACTAAATATCCTAAAGTTATTGAAGCATTTTTTTTTTAAAAATCTAAAATACTTTCACATGTTTTTTTTTTTATAAAATTATTATATGAATTTTACAACAAGTTTGTAAAATTTCAAAAGATTTTGGCTTACATTTCACAAAATACCAAAACAAATATTTTTTTTGTTTATTTTAATATATGGTATTATGAACTTATAAGTAAAACATATTCCTGATATTAAATAAAATGACACTTTTTATTTTGAAATTAGAACGGTTAAGTTTTAATTTGATAAGATAAACATTTCTTATTAAGAAGAACTTTTCTAAAACCTTAAACTAACCAATGGTTAGAAAATACAACATTTTCATAGCTTATATAAGAAAAAATAAACAATGTAACTTATCTCAGGTAAGGCGTACTAGAAGTGCTAATACATTTTCTTTACGTAATCAGTCACTTAACCTAGACTCTACGACCAATTAGAGTTCCTAGTGATCATAATACTTGGTGGGGATTCTCATTCCCTTCTTTTCTATTGAGAAAGGTTAAGAATTCCTTGTCATTTTCAGCCACATCATTCCTGACAATGCCGATCCGAATGGATGATCACTGTGGCACTGCACATGTGTAACAAAATAGCAACTCCACTAAAGACCCGTGGATTAAGCTATGTTTGTTTATCTGATAATTGTGTTTGATTTTTTTGTACATTTTTATGCTTTAATTTTATATATATCACATATGGTTTTGTATATTAGATATGGATTAATGCCTTATGAATCACATATTTTAATTTTTGAAAAGCACACACAAACTTCGAGGTTGGGTTGAGGATTAACGATCTGCCCTATAACTATTAGTCAGAGTTTAGATGTGTAAAACACTCAGCGCATATGTAAGTGCTTGCTTGGTAATGGTAAACATACGTGCCTTAACCATTCCTTGCAACGCCTTCATACTATCATTATAAAAATTATCATTAGGCAGATTTGAGACTCTTTTAGTAAATCTATCCCCTATCTCACATAGAAGAATTAATACCAACCCTTAGGGTGTATGCTCCTTACACATGTTTTGCATCAAGGTAAGCCCTTCATGAAACATCTTAAGTTCACGACTTATAGGTGACATAGTAGTCATTACTTAGAAAATTTATGTTGTAGAGTTTAGGCAAGAACTAAAATTCTTTTTCATTATGCAAGAATTATGACTATGTGTTATCCTTTGAAGCATGAGCTCGACATATCAAATACATACTCATACATTTAGCATGTATGTTCACAGGTTGAAACGTAGGTCCCTCACTGAAGGTCCACTACACTTGACTAAGAGAAATGATGGAAAAAAAAAGGGCTCATATAAAGGCTCATTATCAAAGAAAAATTGAAAGCATCAAAGTTAAAGTGGCTAAACTCACAAATTTGCTCGAGCATCTGCACAACCTCTTATGGAGGCACCAACAACTCATGTCGCTCACACACCTTAAAACTTGGGGGCAGAATCGATGATCAATCAATATTTTATCCCCAATGCCATTGTCCAGCCAACTCAAACTTTGATTATTATGGATTTGATAGTTGAATGACCCTTTGATGATAGATTTGTTGGTCCTATGATAAATGGATTGCTTTAGAAGAGAGATTGAGAGCAGTTGAAGAAAATGATCTTATTGACCATGTATTAGCTGTTGAAGTTTGTTTGATTCCAAACATTATGGTGCCGAAATATTTTAGAGTGTTGAACTTTATCAAGTATACTAGAATAAAACATCCAAACACCCATCTTCAGTCATACTATAACAAATGGATGAAGTTAACCACAATGATAAAATACTAATATATTTCTTTCAGGATAGTCTTACAAGATCTACCTTAAGTTGATATATAAAATTGGATGGTGCCAAGATCAATAAGTGGAAGGATATCGTAAACACCTTTTTAAAGCAGTATAAAATCAATCTGGAAATTGCTCCAGGTAAAAACAACCTTATGGCATGAAGAAGGGAAATCAAGAGTTTGTAAAAGCATATGCAAAAAGATGGTGAGATAAGAAAACACATGTCCAACCTCCACTAATAGAAACAAAAATGGTGATATTATTCACCAACATTTTCAAATCCCCATATTAGGAACATGTAATGAGAAGCTAAGCTCATCAATTCTATGATATTATGAGGATCGCTGAAGGAATTGAACATATTATCAAAATGAGAAAAATTAAAGGTCTTATCATGGGTTTCAAAACAATGACGAGAGATGAATCAGAAGATGGCTCTCAAGTAGAAAATATTAGTTACATGGTCCAACCAAATCTTGTTGTAGCATCATTTGTTCAAGTTCCTCTGTCAAATATTGATATACTTTTGCCACTCGAGTTTGTCTACCGACATCTGTCAGACTCGAAACTTGTTACCTTAACTCTATCAAATCTCATGTAACCATTGTTTTCTAGGTGGTATAATCCAAATGAGAGATGTGAATATCATGTTGGGGTCCTGAGCTATTCAATTGAAAAATGCAAAAAAACAAGTATTACATCTAGAAGTTGGTGAGCGAAGGACAAATTAAGTTTATGAAGAACGGTGATACCTACCATATAGACACCCCGATCTTCAGCAATGACCAGTAGCTTGCAAAATGCTGACAAGGCATAAATAATAAGTTGTTACCTAGAGAATGACCATTGTATTTTGCTTCAATATGTTTTTTCACGTATTGTGACTGTATTACGTACTTTCAATTAATTATGCTTTGTTCTTTGTCTTATGATTATCTTGAAAGAGATGCTTCTTTCAAAGGGTATTTTGACAAAATATCTTGATCAAACTCCAATATGTGAAGTTAAGGCTAATTAATCTTGAAAAAAAAAATTAAAAGAGTTTTTGGCTATAGAAATGATAGACATTTGTTAAAATAACATGGAGTGACTAAACAAATATTGAACTCACTTATGAAATTAAACCACACATCATACAAGCTAAGTTTTAACAATATGTATATTGACATATAATGGATTCAATAGTTATTGACTCGTAAATCATTGTTCTTCTTACAAGTCTAAAATATTATGCTAGACGAGGTCAAAATTTATCGGTTCTAACTGACCTTGCTTGAAATGACAAAATATCATCTTTATTTATTCCTTTCATAATTCTTAAAATATATATTCCTTAAAGTCTTATTCTAAGCCTATTAAAATATTTGTTTCAAAAAGAAATCCTAACATAGATCACACCTTACACTAGAAGTAAGTGAGAGATTTTTTATTGAAAGGATAAAGATAATGATAGAATCAATGGTGAAGCAAATGCTAAAAACAAAACACTAAGAAAGGTCTAAAAGTAGAAAAAGCCATAAATAGAAAAGGTAAGAGAGATTTTAATTAAAGAAAGGCATCAAAATGCCAAAAGTTGATGACTGAGGGGGTATTAATGAAAAAAGAAGAATAAGAGAGGGCTAAAAGTAGAGAAAGGCATAAATAGGAAAGACAAGAGAGATTTTAATTAAAGAAAGGCATAAAAATGCCAAAAGTTGATGATTGAGGGGGTATAAATGAAAAAAAAAAGAAGAAATAAAATTGATGGGAAAAACACCTAAAAAATCAAAAGACAAGAAAATGAAATACCATGTCTTTTAGTATCTATGATAGAGCCTCTTATTAAGGTAAATATGATTGAGATTATTTGTGTCTTCAAATGACTAGATAAAAGATAAGAGTTATCCATCAAATGAGGAGTTAGAGTTGCTTTATGGCCTCTGTTAAGATAACAAAAAGATGAAAAAATATCATAAGATAAATGATGAGCAATGATCTTTAGTCTTCTCTTTAAGTTTGAAATTGACAATAAAAGGAATGAAACGTTTATAGAACTTCTTGAACCATTGATTGATCTAGGTAAATATTCTGGTTGAAATGAATGACATGATTATATGTCATATCTCTTACAAATACAACAAAAGAAAGAGAGTGAAGTGAATAGTTGATAATGGTTATACGTCATTAAAACCCTCAAACACTTTTTAAGCCTATGAATTTCCCTTCATTTCACAACCATGAGCCAAAGCCTGTATTATGATTCAAATCGATAAATGACTCTCTCAAAACATGAAGAGCTTTTTCATAAAGGTCATGGCTTCACGAACTAAAATATAGATTATTATGTATGCCGATAAAAAAGTTGCTCAAAAGAGACAATCTTTCTCGATAGAACCTTGAGTCTTGACTCAAACCTCTTGCTGTTGAAATCTACAAAAGGTCACCTTATCGTATACCATCAAATGATATACCCAAAATGAGAATACAATTTAACACAAAGAACCAAAAATAGCTATAAAAGTTGTTTTAATTTTACATCGAATCAATTTCTGTTTTTAAAATGCAAAATAATCAAATAATTGCATGTATTAAATGGCTTGTGTTGGGTCTTCAACCAAGTTAATTTTTAAACTACTTTCGAAACCTGCATCTCTTTGGTTTCATTTCAAAAATAAGATAGGAATGAATAAGATTTTTGAAAGTTCATGGTTAGCTCTTGAGAAAAAAATGATTGTTTGAAAGCAAGTGCTTCATTGATAGGTCGTGCAAGATCCTTTATGAAGATAGTACAAAGGAGCTTAGTCAAATCAGTTGATAATGCTCAGATCATAAAAGAAGAGTATGGTTCAATAAAAGGAAACTTTATAACTGATTGACATTTTAAGATGAGGTCGACACCAGAAAATATTTTGATAATTGTTAGCATGATGCACATAACTAATCAGAGGGTACTTTTTGAAATAATCCAAGAAGTTGAATGATTCGTTAAACTCTTTCATGATAAAACAAGCAATGCCATACTTGGGGGGCATGGTCAAGCTTTAAATAATAAGAGCAGTAATCATTACAGATAACCTAGGATGGGCACTACATTTATATTTGAGTGAATGATTGACATACAATAAACTTGAATGAGTTGGTGAATCAGAAAACCAAGCTTTGGATAGCTAATAAAGACACCTATGTGATGAAGCATTGACGAGGGGGGGTATATTTCAAACCAGTTAAGGATGTATGCTTATCATCTAACCTTAAAGCATTGTATAAATATTTTTGAATTTTTCAGGAAAAATCCTTAATGACATCCAGTAAGATTTTGATGAATATGAGAAAGAATCCTTGAGCTATAATAGCAAGGAATCTCAGTTAAATTCTATAATTAGGAAGCATTAAGTACGAACCTCACAATCAAGAAGTATTAGTTGTTAAACCTTGGAATCCTAAAGGAAAGTGAGGAGAATCCTACTATTAAAAAATTCTCAAGAAAATAAGAAGACCAATCTTGTTATCAAGAAGAGTCTTCAGATTAACCTTGTAATCAAGAAACACCAAATTTTCAAAGCCTGCAATCAAGAAGTATTAGTTAAACCCTGCAATCAAGAAGCACTAAGTTCAAACCCTGTAATCGAGAAGTATATTAGTTGTTAAACCCTGCAACCAAGAAGAAAAGTGGGGAGAACCCTACTTTTAGGGAATTCTCAAGAAAATGAAAAAGATTAACCCTGTTATCAGGAAAAGTCTTTAAGTCAACCTTACAATCAAGAAGCACCAAGTTTTCAAATCTCGCAATCAGGAAGTATCAGTTAAAACTTTCAATCAGGAAGTATCGAGTTCAAACATTACAATCGGGAAGTATTAGTTGTTAAACCTTGCAATCAGAAAGAAAAATGAGAAGAACCCTACTATTAGAAAATTCTCAAGAAAAAGAAAAGATCAAACTTGTCATTAAGAAGAGTTTTCAGGTCAATCCTGCAATAAGGAAACACCAAGTTTTCAAACCATGCAATCAGGAAGCATCAGCTAAACCCTGCAATCAGGAAGCACCAAGTTTTCAAACCTCGTGATCGAAAAGTATCATTTCTACCCTGCCATCAAGAAAGATAGGTAAACCATTCATTCAGGAAGCACTAAGAAATTCAACCCTATCATCTGGAAGGACATATTTCAACCATGCAATCAGGAAACATCAGGAAAGTTTAGAAATGGCTTGATCAAACCCTATCATCATGAAAGGAGAAAATGATGAACCCTACCATTAGGAATCCTACCCCTACAATCAGGAAGAAAAGTGATAAGAGCCCTACTATTAGGAAATTTCTAAGAGAAGAAAAAAGTTTAAACCCTATCATTAGGAAGAACATGAAAAATTATCATCAAGAATATGAGTTTTGGGAACCCTGCCATCAAAAATATTAATTTTCAATTTTATTATAAAAATATTTTGGATTTAATCAAAATAATTAAAGACACCCTTAGAAAGCTCCAGCGACAACTGAGATTCAAGATTTCAAGTCAATTAAGTTGAAAAAAAAAACAGTTATACATGAGAATAGTTGTGAGCATACGGATCTATTAGTAGCTGTAAGATTTTAGTTCTAGTTAATGGAAATCACTAGACTGGATTTCAAGTTAACTAAGTTGCAGACTGAGATTTTGGTTCTAGTTAGAGAAAATTGCTATATTAGGAATTCAAGTTGATCAAGATAAAGGCAAATTTTGGTTCTCGTTAAAGAGAATCACTAGATTGAGATTTTAGATTAACTGAGCTGAAGATAAATATTTTGGTTCTAGTTAAAAGGAATCACTAGATTGAAATTTCAAGTTAATCGAGTTGCAAACAGTGATTGCCTTTGCTAGAGATTTTCTAGGTTTTCTTAGCATATTCTTGAAAAGAACATTGTCTTAGCCTTTAGATTCAGACCATGTTTGGTCCATATCTTTTCACATACACATTCGTTTTGTATGATTAGTAGATAATCTGGTGTTTATTTGCATCAATAACATGTTTTTGATAGGTTATAATATTAGGATTTTGGTTTTGAACCAAAACCCATTTTGATAAAAATCATGATGTTTTAGTGATTATTGAAGTGAATGGATGCTAGATTTTTGATCATTGCATGATTTTGAACATGCATATGACTTTTTTTTACCAAATCTAGTATGTTTTGGAACCCATGTTGTTGAGTAATGTTCAGTGTTTTTGGTGTTCTTCATCTTTTTTGTATGTTTGATCCATTTTGTTCAAGAATTTTTTTAGTTTTTGTGTTTATTCAGGTGTTTAATCTGTTTTTTTTTGTGTTCCTTTATTTTTGTTTTTAGATTGTTTTAGGGTTAAACTAGAATTTTTGGTTTGGTTTATGGTTAAACAAAAATTTCAGGTCAACCTAGTCGAGTTGGGTAAAATAAAAAGGTGGATCCAATTATTTAATACCCTGTTTGGTTTGCCATAATTTTTGTTAAAGGGTTTTTGGGTTTAAAGATGTGTTTGAAAACATTCCTTAAGCTTATTTTTGTAGTTTTATTACAAAGAAAATTGAGTTTTTGCCAAACAAAACATAAAAAAATAAAATAAGAATACCTTTTTTTTTCTTGCATATGACTAAAAATCCTAAAGTTATTTAAGCATTTTTTTTAAAATCTAAAATACTTTGACATGTTTTTTTTTTTTTTTAAAAAATGTTACATGGATTTTAGAATAAGTTTATAAAATTTCAAAGGATTTTGACTTACATTTCAAAAATACCAAAACAATTCTTTTTGTTTTTCTTTAATATACAGAATTATGAACTTATATGTAAGTCATATTCATGATATTAAATAAAAAGATAATTTATTTTTATTTTTTACTTTAGCATTAGAACGGTTAGGTTTTTAACTTGATAAGATAAACTCTTTCTTATTGAGGAGGTCATTTCTTAAATCTTAAACAAACAAATGATTAGAAAATACAATATTTATTTAACTTATAACATACAAATAAATAATGCAGCTTATCTCAGATAAGACATATTAGGGTTGTTAATATCTTTCTTTAGGCAATGAATCTCTTTATCCAGACTCTAAGACTAGTTAGAGTTTCTAGTTACCGAAATATAGATGACGACTTCTATTTTTTTTTTCTATTGATAAAGGATAAAAATCTCTTATTCTTTCCACTCATATCATTCTTAATGATTCCGATCTGAATGAATAATCATCGTGATTCCCCCCCCCCCACACATATGCAACGAGAATGCTCAAGGATTTCATTAAGTATTGGCATTCAAGTGCAATAATGTGTGTAAATTTGGAATACAACATCGAGAATGTAATTATCTTTTTTTTTTTACTCAATGGAAGTTGTTTTAACAAATAGAGTTGACTGCGTTACATTAATCAAGCAAAAGAATCCTTATATTAAAGTTAAAATTTCAGAAGAAAGAAAGTTAGTAAAGTATAATCCTATAAACATAATACATAGGAATACGTACTAAAATACTATCTCAAATGATTAATGACAACCAACTCGAATCTATATTTTATTCTATTTATATGAAAAATTAAATAATTAAAAATTCAAATAATAATAATAATAATAATAATAATAATAAATTGCTTTGATTTGAATCGATTCCAAGTTGATGAGATGATCAAATATTCATTGATTATATCATTCATCCCAAAGTCTGTTGATTAATTGGACGAGAGTAAAGATAGAGTCCCATTCTACATGTTCATATTGATAACAAAGAAATTTATTGTAAAAGTAAAATCTGTCGACTTTATAAATCATGAGGGTTCAAGTCTCTCTATCCCTAAAAAAGAGCCCGCTCGACTCCCTAATTGTTTATCTTATTCTCTCTTTTTGTTAACTGTTCAAAATTTGTTATTTTTCTTATTCATTTGATTTTTTCACAAATGTATCTAGGTAAATAAAATTAATGAAGTCCCTAGTTTAATTACAGTTTAATGTGATTCTTTTGAAAAACTTTTGGATGAAAATTTAAGAATAACTTCGTTTTCAAATGATGGTTCAAGGAGGTCAAATCTAAAAATATAAATTTGTGCACTTAATTATCAAATGAGCTAAAATTTTAAAGAGACCTAACCCATTTAAACTTTGGATTTGATATTGGTATAAGAACTATTACTCTTAGAATAAAAAATGCTTATTGATAAGTTGATAATCTGAGATTTTTGTCATTCTCAAATTATCTTTTTACAACAGTGATATAATGGACTACGTACTATATGTATCTTGTTAAGAGCCTATAGTGTAATAGCGGTTGCTTTTTAAATTGTTTTTTATATTGAAATACATTAAAATAATAGTTTTTTTTTAAATCATTTTTAAAATCAGAGCATCAAAAACAATCCAAAACATATAAAAAATTAATTTTTAGCAAAACAAATTTAAATATTTTAAAAATATAAGTACAACAACGTTTCCAAACGCTCACTTAATGATTTACTACATGAGCATAATAATTAAAACAACCCTTGCAGTTTTTTTAACTTTTGATATAAGTATAACAAATTATAAAAAAATATTAATTTAATATTTTTTCAGATAAAAAAACAAATTTTAATCGTATATATAATCCGAGGCTTCATGTTCTCGACAGTCTATGACTATACGTATTGCATTATTAATTAGCATGGAAGATAAGTGGCTCTGTGGGGGTTATATATTGTCTTATAATTTTGTCCTAACTTTTAGTTAAAACCTCCTTTTCCCATGCGTTTAGGTCGTTGACTTTCTTTGGGTCTGCATCAATTCAAAATTTCGTTCCATTATTGAGTTTGACGGCAATGAACAATAAAGATACAACATGTGTTCCAAGAAACACTTCTAAGCACTTAGACTTAAAGAATATTTAATAATTTTTTTTTAATTTTAAATAATTATAAAAATAATATAAATTATATACTTAATAGTTTAAATTAGTTTTTTAACATGGTATCACAACCTTAATAACTAAAAAGTTTAAATCTCATAATCTTTATTTATTTGATAAAAATTAAGTAAAATATAATATGATATATACAAGTTTCAAACTTAAAATATTTTTATTTAAAAATATATTTTTAAAAAATAATATAAATCATATATTAAAATTTCATCTAACAACTTAAATTCTTAAATTAAATTAATTCCTTAACATAAAGTAAAAACTTTCCTTTCAAACTAGCGACAAAGTTCAAGCAACTATTATTCGATACCTAAAACACTTTTGGCGCTTTCCATGGATTGCATGTCTTCCACTCAAAATTGTCAATCTAAGATTCTCCATTTTAATTTTGAGGGCCTAATGAACTAATTTAATTCAATAAAAAATATTATATTTGAAATTATATAATGATGTTTCTATAACATGCTTTGATTAGATGAAAGTAACATTGATAGCTTTGATTAGATGGAAGTAACATTGATAATAAACATATCAAGATTATTTAAAAATAAAAAAAATAATTAAAAAAATCAAGATTTTTAAAAATCAAAGCCCAGCTGCGGGGGAAAAAAGAACTGTGGGAAAGTGCTGTGTGATGAAAGCTGTTGCAGGCCACGACAGAGCGTGTCATGAGAATAATGGATAGATGGGGGATTGGAAAGTCAAAAAGAAAAGGTATAAAGGTCAAAAAAGGGTATTGTTGAAATGTCACTTTGTGTCTGTTGAACTTTGGTTGCTTTTCTTTGGACAGATCTCAATTTGGTAGCTAATTAGAATTATTTGCGCTGTTAACTCCAAAAGAGAGCATTATCCGGCGTATTGTCAAAGCAAAATACAGAGTCCCGACCCTACATTTAGGCTCGTGTTTGAGGACAGTAAGGTAGCAAAAAGCCGAAAAGGCTGCTGGTTGTGGTGCTTTCCGTTGTTAAAAATAATTTTGTATTATTCTCAGTACAATCATTTGGCGTCAATTGTTGATCTTCGAAATTGAAATTCCCTCATTTCTTCTACCATAAAGTCAAAAAGATGAAGGCTATTCTCACTACATAATTTTATCACTGTTTAGGAGTGTACGTTAACCATATTTTCAATTTCTTTTTTCTTGAATAATTTTAAATTACTATATTTTTTATTTTTTATTTTTTAAAATATTCTACTATTAAAAAAAATATTATTTTAATATATTTTAAAATAAAAAATATTTTAAAAAATAATTTTTATTACATTTTCACACGTACACTTTAATAATATATATATATATATATATATATATATATATATAAAATTTAACTTGATTTTCATTTTAAGAAAAAAGGAAAAGGTAAAAAAGGAAGAAGCAAATGAGATGGAAAGATTGACAAGAAAAGAAGTCATTTTTTTTTTTTCATCATAAAATACAACTAAATTAAGCATACGGGAGATTGATATAAAACAATTTAATTATTTTTAATTTACTTTCATAAACTAAAACAACTAAATTATATTCAAAATGATTGAAAGTCGCGACTTCAAGTGAGGGGAGGGACAAAAAAAGAAGAAGAAAAAAGGTGTTTGTCAATTGATTTAAAAATTAGACCCTCCTTAATAATTATCTCTTAGCTCATGAAGTTTCTTCCAATAAATTCCATATTTTTTAAAAGAGGAGTCCACATGCTTCATTAATTTCCAGCCGATATAATGATTCGAAGCCATGATTTTAGCATGTGGGATGTTTAAAGAAAAATGGCCATGAAATTAATATTGTTTTCTGTACTGCAAGAGTGACTTGGCAATTATGAAGATACACCATTGTCGATGGATTTGGATCTAGCCATGTTCTAAGCCATTGATGGCCCATTTGCATTTCCAATTATAACGATGATAATTAAGGGGAAGGCGAGAAAGACGATGATCATAGTGCTACACTGCACTTCCACAGGTGCTAAATGAGAGGCACCAAAATCCAGCCTTTTTGCCTCCACTTTCTACTTCTTTCTCTATGCTCTTTTATTTATTTATTATTATTAATTTTCTCAACACACTCGTACACATAACTCGAATATACATGGAACATTTAGGATCTTGTTCTTGCTGCTTAAGCAGCCAGCTTTTAGGGTTTTGTAGAATGCACTCGTAGCTGAAAAGAAAACTTCAATTCGTGAGGAGAAAAAAGCCTCTTCAATCCGGGCAGGGAGGAGAGTGATTAATAAGCTAGTGGGCCAATTTATTGTGTGTGTTAGGGCCATAGACTTTGATCAAGACTGGATTTTAATAAAAAAAAAAAAACACATTTGCTTAATTTGGGGTAAAATCTTTTGCAGGCCGCAAGCAATTGGAGACGTAGAAAGGAAAGAGCACAAGAGACATGTTTTCATGGTGGAGACCCCAATGGGTCAAATGTCTATGGACTTGGACACAAAAGTGTTAGAACCTCGTCTAAAACCATGGCCAATCTTAGTAACCTCGTAAATTGTCTAACAAAGTTTCATTGATCTAGAGGAAAGCTTGACTTTAGAAATTAAAATATAATAAATAAAATAATTATATGATTAAAATATGCATGGCATTTGGGTCTGCTATATTGGTCATGTTAATTTGGAAAAAGAACAAGAAGAAGAGTAAGCTGTCTTATTTAGCGAGCTAAATAGATACATGCTCTTGCTTTTTATCTCTTTACTAGTATATTCGTTGTAATTAAATTAATCTAACATAGAATAGAATAGTTATTTTTCTAATAAAATCTAACAATACGCGGGCGCACATATATATTCTATGTTTTCAATCTAAATCATAACCAGAAAAGATAAATTTTAATTATTGTTTTTTACATTTAACTTCTATTTTGATATGTTTTATTTTCAATATAAATGATACATGCACTCGACATCATTTACTTCTTTTAATGGAATTATAAAATTTAATTTGATAATGTTATATATTAAAAAATTTGATCAAATTTTAGAAATTTAGAGATTTAGAAAACTTCGTTTCACTAGAGAGTTGGTAACATTTCTAAACGAAGGGATAAATCAATTCGTGATCAAAACTTGAGGAAGCACATTGATTCAACTGAATGTCAAGAACAGAAACTGGATTCACCCCAAATCTTAGTAAATCAAAATTAACTTTGTTTTATTATGGATTGTTTCTTTATCGATATATCAATCAACAACCATCCATCCAATTAAACCCGGGAAACACCATATGCTATAACTCATATGTATAAATTGTGTCTTGAAAGAAGCTTTGTTGCACTTCAACTGCTAGTTCCTCCACACTCACCTGACATTCTAGCCCTATCTGCAACATCAAATTTAAAAAAAAAGAAAGAAAATCAGATAAGAATGTATAAGCATATATATGTTGTAGGCCTAGAGAAAAGAATCGGAGTAACATGTATGATCATTGAAATATCTGATCCTATAACATTAAAGTTATAACCCCAATAACAAGATCTTTTCAAGTTTGCTATTAAACCTAGAATATATATGAGAACAGTATTAGGAAGAATATGTATGCATTTCATGTTCATCTAGCTAGTTGTATATATATTATATCAAAGTAACCTAAGCCTCGTTATATATATAATTAATGAACAACAAATTTGACTCGTCCAAAATGAAAAATGAGAAGAGCATAAAATGAAGAAGTTCAACCTTAATGACAAAGGAGTAAAGGACAGTATCTTCCATGCTACTGATGTTCAAGTGAAGGATCTCAAAGGAAAGGTTTTCCAACACACTGATTATCCTCGGAATTTGACCTGGTATTCGCCGCGATATCACTTTCAAGATAACGTTTGATCCTGATATCTTTGCTTCAACATCTGCAATTGGAGAGTTGCAGCATGCAGCGCCTAGTTCCTTGAGATCATTTTCAATATTCCCAAAGGGAAAGGGGTTATGGTGATCAGGATGAAGACTAGTGGTTAATAGTTGCAGTGGCGCCCTAGGGCTAGGGCTAAGGCAAGGACCAGGGCTAGGGCTCAAACTATTCTTCCTTTGTTTCTTGGACTCCAAAGCCTGTAGAACTTGGTGCAACTCCTTTATGAACTCTATTGCACCCCCTATTATAGAAGCTTGATCCCCCTAATCACATACACATCCATGCACCACACAAACCAGTTTCCATCATTATGTAGTCAAATCAAATTATATAATAGTATCGTTAGAGAGAAAGTTAGAAAACAGATAGAAAATCTAGATAATCAAATACCCTTTTGATATAGAAACAAGGGGTCAAGGAACGTAAGACTTTGAGATGCTCATTCATCTGTCTTCTTCTGTTTCTTTCCACAGCTATGTGAGACATGTTGTTTCTTCTGGTAATTGTTCTGGTACCAGAAAATACTGAGCAGGTCTATATGTATGACTGGTTAAGCTTGCTGCTCTTTCTGCAGATGATGAAAAGAAAGATCAAAAGATGTTGGCTATTTATAAGCAGCTAGCAAATGCAAGCAAGAACGAAGAGACCGACTGATTGTAGACCAAACTACTTTGCTGGGTTAACATTAAATGCTCTATGTCGCACTCCCGTGAGGTTCTTTGGGCAGTATTACTGCTCCCTCTTTTTTAGTTTTCTTCCCTCTCTCTCTCTCTCTCCCTCCCTCCCTCTCCCTCTCTCTCTCTCTCTCTCTATCGTAGGTACATAGATATTACGTCTCACGTTTATTATCTTGGATCAATTACATGCTGCGCATGAAGTTAAAATGAACTGGTGTTGGGTTGCCTTTCCTTTTACACACACACGCACACACACACACACGCATGGGGTATATATACTTACACATTTTCCTTGAATTATATATGAAAGTTTTAATTTCCACTGAAAACAATGTAATACAGCCCTTTTAATGTGTAAACATTTCCTGTCAAGCATACCATGCCACAGTGGCATTCACCGTACATGCGTGCTCTGTGACTGTGATTACTAGCTAGTTCGGCTCACACCCAACCACTTTCGTATCAGTGTTAAATACCGGTAAATGTGTGCGTATATAGTGCATGCCACAACGTGATATTATTACGTAACAGCTGTTATCGTATTGAAACAAAAAAAAAAAAAAAAAAAATTAGAATAGATATCTCATTTTTTATATATTTTAAAATAATAAAAATTCATTTCAAAACTATTAAAAATATATTTTTATTATTTTCTACATGTCCAAGAATTACAAAAATGTAGTATAAGATTACAAAAATATAAGAGAATAATATAAATTATATTTTTAAAATTTTACCTAATAGTTTAAGTTATTGAGTTGAGATAGTTTTTTGACACGATATCAGAATTTTAATAACTAAATGGTTACGAGTTTGAATTTTACCATCTTTATATATGTGATGAAAATTAAGCAAGATAGTATAAACTTGTGTAAGTTTCAAGTCTAAAGAGTTTTTACTCAAAGGAGTGTATTAAAAAAATAATATGATAAAAATAAAATATAAGTAGTGTAAGTTTATGCAAGTTTCCAGCTTAAAAGATTTTCGCTCAAAAATATATATTAAAAAATAATATAAATTATATTTTAAAATTTTATTTAATCTTTTAAATTATTGAATTAAAATAATTTTTAATAAAAAATACATTGTATTTTTATTGCGCGTCTGTTTGGTGAAATTAAGTGTAATATTAAACATTGAATTTCGAGATGTGAAGGCAAACATCAGAATAACAAAATAGAGTAGAGAATTATAAATTAATAACAGTAAGAAACTGCTAACTTGAAGATATATTCCTATTATGTGGTTTTTGTAAAACTCTTTAGGAATGTCTTGTTTACATAAAATTCTTCCATCATCCATTAACATAGCATCATGCTGGTAATGAATCATTTTCCACACACACATATATGCTTCATTTTAGTTAGGAGTAATATCCAAGGAGTTGTGTTGAATAACAAATTACCTCTTAAAATTTGTGATAGTAAAAATTATATCCAAGATTCAGATTATTAGTTGATGGATGCGCTTGCATATCAAAAGTTAATCAATTTATTTTTAATTAAAATAATATAATTCTAGATTAGTTAGCCTTATGGATAGACTTGTTTTTTAATTAAAATGATATAATTCTAGATTAGTTAGTTTATGGATCGACTCGCTGAGCCGAGCCGGACTAAATTATATAAATATAAAAATCACTGCAGCTAATTTAATATAAGAGATGG
The DNA here is from genome assembly GCF_005239225.2 of Populus alba. Classification (NCBI taxonomy): domain Eukaryota; kingdom Viridiplantae; phylum Streptophyta; class Magnoliopsida; order Malpighiales; family Salicaceae; genus Populus; species Populus alba. The sequence goes on from NC_133291.1 coordinate 15,015,806, forward strand.
GTTATCATTCAGTTCCATTTCCCAATTTTTTTTCCATATCCTTCATAAAAATTTAGAGGATTTATAACAGCATTGCTGAACAAGGAACGTATCGTGTGTGTGTGTGGTTGGAGCCTTCATGGCATCCTAGTAATCATACATGCACCAACCATGAAGAAATAAATATTTTCACAGACACAAGTATTGCAGTATCCACTAGTGCAATATCTGCGTTTTTCATTTTGGAAAGATTTTTAAGGTCCCTTATTCTTCTTAGGACTTTGCTCCACCATTTTACATAATTCCTCTTCTTTGTTGCTGCTGCTGCACATCAGTGCTTGATCTGCTAGCTGCATAAAACTCTGTCGTCCTTCAACCATTGAATCTCTTGCAGAAACAGCTGCATATGTATTAGGAAGCATGCACGGCAAGTCTGCAACAGATGTCATCAGTGTTTCATCTACTAGCAGTGCCAGAGAAAAAACAGAGAAAAAAACATCAGAAGCATTATTATTAAACATGTTCCAGCTAGGTGGGTCCGTATAGTCCGCTAATTCAAAACCTACCAAGTTTTATGTCAAATTGGATTGGAATTTGCCTAGTCCGATGAGTCAATCAAGTTGTAGTGATATCATCGAGTTTTATAACTTAGAGTAGAAGGTTCAAGTCAAAGTTATTAAACCTAACCTAATCCAATATTCTAACCTAATACTCGATTTACTTGGATCTAATTTAAGTAAGTTTTATAATAAATTAAGAAAGTTAATTTGGTATCCAAAGCAGAAGTAGGAATTTTGGTCTGGGGATCAAATTAGAAATAAAATCATAGAGGGGCAAAATTTAAAAAATTTTATTTTTAAAGTTAAAAATATAAACCCATAGCCCGGTGAACCTGGTTAAAACAAACTTTGGCTTTAACGAGAAAGGTTATAGCCACTTACAGCGGCACCAAGCAAGAAACGATCAATGCAGGCGTTAGAAACATGTAATTATCCCCTCTAGATACTTGCTCAACACTTTTCCATATCCTTTGACTCCAACAGTTGTAAAGGACTTGCAAATGCAATGCCACCATTCATATCATTATCTCAGTCTTTCACTATTGATTAAGATACTAATTACAGTGGATTAAAAAATGTAAAAACAAAATTGTTCTGGTTAACAAAACTAGCTAAGCATGTAATTAGGGGTAAGATTGTTTTTTTCATGGAATACATTTGCCAATGAAAAAAAAATTGGGGACAAAATGATCCATTAGTATTTTTTTGATGGGAGATTCTTTTGTCGTTTTTTTTTTAAAAAAACTTAAACAATGAAGTTACAACTATGCCCTTGGGAGGGAAAAAATATAAATGTATTGAGGGGTTTCTTTGTCTTTTTTTTTTAATGGTGAAGGTACAAAATTACCCTTGGGTTTTGAAAAAAATAAGATTGTATATAGGGGTGTTTTTGTCATTTTAATATGGTTTTGTTGTAAATATCAGGTGGGGTCAGGGGTAATTAATTATTTTTATGTATATAAATTATTATTTATATTAAAAAATGGTTGACCTTTGCAAGGCATGCGTCAATAAGTTGGTGTTGCATGCGGCGGTAAAATAGCACTGAACGCCTCCTTCCAGGGTGATGTTCAATGTGCCTCGCTACCCCAAGCACGGTGGTGAGGCGCGTGTGCGAGACGGCAAACAAATGAGCTCTAGTTAGGGGTTTTTTCCTTCCCTCCCTCTTTCCCCTCTCTCCTCCTAGAAAACCATGTTGCCCATTGCAAAAAAAAAAAAAAAAAAAAGAAGGTTTGGCTATTTGTTTGTTAAGTTAATTAGATCTTCATTCTTTTAATTGCAATGTATTTGGCATTAAATCATTTATTGAGTTATTTTTTTTTAATTTCATCCATTTACAATTGATTTTTATGTCAGACTTGGTCCGTATTATTTTAATTGTAGTGTATCTGGTCTTACATCAACTATGTCAAGAAATGTTATAAGTTCCATGTGTATAGTAATGATAAGATCAATATACCTCCAACTTGTTTATTTAATTTAACATCGTCATGGTCATTTGTAATGTGGGGAATTGATGTGATTGGGTCTGTTAACCCAAAAGCCAGCAATGGGCATAGATTCATTCTTATGGCTATTGACTACTTCACAAAATAAATAGAAGCCAATTTGTATGCTCCTTTAACATAGAAAGTGGTGAAAAAGTTTATAGAAAAGGACTTGATCTACCGATATGATCCACATAGTGATTGACAATGCTAAGAACTTCAACGACAAAATAATAGTAGAGCATTGTGTTAAGTAGAAAATCAAGTATTCCAATTCCTAATCATACAGGCCAAAGATGAACGACGTTGTAGAAGCTTCCAATAATAATGTCAAGAAGGTTATTCAAAAAATAATAATTACTTACAAATATTGGCATGAGATGTTGTCATTTTCTCTCCACGCATATCACACTGCAGTTAGAACTTTAATGGGAGTTAACCCATATTCTTTGGTATATGGAATAAAGACAGTGATGCCTTTAGAAGTAGAAATCCCCTCGTTAAGAGTATTGATAGATTTTGAGCTAAAAGAAGCCGAATAGGTCAAAATGAGATATAAATAGCTAAACCTGATTAGTGAGAAGAGGATAGTTGTGATTTGTCATCACCAAGAAAAGGATGGTTAAACCATATGATAAGAAGGTTAGAACTTTAATGTTTCAGGAAGGAAATTTAGTATAGAAGAAAATATTGTCTTTACTAGGAGAAGATCAAAGCAAATGGACGTCAAACCACGAGGGTTCTTATGTTGTGAAAAAGGCTTTCTCATGAGGTGTTTTAAGGTTGTCTAGAATGGATAGAGAAGATCTAGTTAGACTTGTGAATTATGATTTTGTAAAAAGATATTATATATAATGTGTTCATTTCCTCTTAAGTCAATAAAAGTAAAGTTTGGCCATGAATTCTTCATGTAAAGAACCTTTTTTTGTTTTTTTTTAATTGCATGATCTCATAACATTTGGAATCCTTTTCCTAAAAGAAAGATCTTGAAAGAACTGGCTTTGTGTATAAGTACGAGAAATGGATCATAAAAATGCTCAAAATAAGTTTTTAAGAAATACTTGATTAAGAGGTGACCAAACCAAACAAACCAAAGCCAACTATGAGATAAAACCATGTCTTTAAATAGCATTTTGAATTGCATGGTTAAATGGTTGGTAGTCACCCTATACTCACCCGCAAGTTGACAAGGATGAGGTTTATCTATACTAATGATTTATGTTTGAAATGAGAAAAGGTCATCGTTTCTATCCCTTTACTTTCTAAAAATATATGCCATGTTGTCTCCATTTGAACCTAGATAAGTTTTTCTTCCCAAAAACCTTGACTAGGATCACACTTCACACTAGGGATAAAAAGAAAATGGGAGCAAATTGCTGAAATGCATACATGGATCTATGAAAGTGGGAACTTAACACTAAAGGACATCATCATAAAATGGGAAGATAAGAAAGAGGAAACAAAAAATATATAAAAAGAAAAAGAAGGAAAGAAAGAAGTAAAGGAAAGGAAAAAAGAAAAGAAAAGAAAAATGATGGTTTGATGACACTCTAAGGCTAAGGTAAAGATCATGAAGTAAGACTCTTTATTAAAAAAAAGAGTATATCCAAACCCAGTCCATAAGACGATTTCACAAGGAAAAAGAGATTGAAGAAAAGTGGTTGTAAATCTTTAAGCCCTTAAAAACCTTTTGAGCCTAAAAAACATCAATTTCTTTCATAGCCCATAATTATAACCTATATTACGTGTCTTTAGAAGTCCTTTCTAATCAAGCGCACACAACCTGGGTTTATAAATGTTGATCTTACTATTCACACATAAGTAGCCACCCACTTTTATCTATGCAAGAAAAATGTAAGGCAAAACTTTTATTCTACACAGATTTTCTTCAAATAAATATATGAAACATTTTTTTAAAAAAAAAAAATTGAAGTAAAAGGTCACCTCTGGTAAAAGTATGACCTAAAGATGACCCACATTCTAAAATTTGATAAGACCCTTAAGGGAATTTTTTTAGTAACTTTTTAATTCATACATTGAAAATCTTACTTCTCATGAACACAACTATGTCTTTAAAATATTTTCTTCTTGAAAAAGATTTTTGTGTTGAAACAAAACCAAAAAGCCTTTAAAATGAAAAGGTAAAATTAAAGCATTGAGAATAGCATTATAAAAAGCAATGTCAAAACATATATTCAATGGAATAAGAAAGGGCCCCATAAGAAATAAAAGCTGGGGACTTCTTCCTAAGAATGTGATAGGTAAGAAAGGTAGCACAAGAAACAAATTCGACTTAAGCATACAATTTCTAACATATGAACGAGCTCACACCAGAAAAGGAGTTTATAGGAAACCAAAGAAAATGTGGGACCTATGTTTCTAAACCAGGTAAGAATGCGAATTTCACCCCAAAACATTGCACAAGTTTTATTTTACATAAAAATTATTGAAATCGGACTTACACGAGTCAAAATATTGATAAAGAAAGAGTCTTCAGAAAGCTCTAGTTCAAGGGGATCATTGAGATTCTGGGTTTCAGTTCATCTAAGCTAAAAAAGAAGACAAAAATTTTGGTTCTGTTTAAAGAGGATTGCCATAGTAGGATCTTAAGTTGACCGAGCTATTGGTTTTGGTTAAAAGAAATTGTCATATTGAGATTTCAGGTTAGCCGAGCTATTTTTTAGTTTTTGGTTTTAGTTAAAGGAGATCACTATATTGGGATCTTTGGTTGACCTAACTAAAGATAGAGACCAAGATTCTTGTTAAAAAGGGTCTTTAGATTAAGATTTCAGGTTAACCGAGCTAAAGGCAACATTTTAGTTCTAGTTAAAGGGAATTGTTGGATTGAGATTTCAGGTTGACCGAGCTAAAGAAAAAGACCAAGGTTCTAGTTAAAACGGGTCTCTAGATTAAGATTTCAGGTTAACCAAGTTGAAGGCAACATTTTAGTTCTAATTAAAGGGAATTGGCAGATTGAGATTTTAGGTTAACCAAGCTAAAAACAAAGACCAAGGTTCTTGACGGATTAGAATTCCAGGTTAATCGAGATAAAGACCAAGGTTCTTGTTAAAAGGGTCTCTAGATTAAGATTTTAGGTTAACCGAGCTAAAGGTAACATTTTAGTTCTAGTTAAAGGGAATCACCAAATTGGAATTTCATGTTGACTAAGCTAAAGATAAAGACCAAGGTTTTGGTTAAAAGAGGTCTCTAGATTAAGATTTTAGGTTAACCGAGCTGAAGGTAACATTTTGGTTCTGGTTAAAGGGAATCACCAGATTGGGATTTCATGTTGACTGAGCTGAAGACAAACACCAAGATTCTAGTTAAATGGGGTCTCTAGATTGATATTTTTGGTTAACTGAGTTAAAGGCAACATTTTGGTTCTAGTTAAAAGGAATCGTCAAATTAGGATTTCAAGTTGACCGAGCTCAATACAAAGACCAAGGTTCTAGTTAGAGAGGGTCTCTAGATTGAGATTTCAGGTTCACTGAGTTGTAGGCAACATTTTAGTTCTAGTTAAAGGAAATCGCTAGATTGAGATTTCAGGTTGACCAAGTTTCCTTTAACTAGAACTGAAGATAAAGACCAAAATTCTGGTTAAAGATGGTCTCTAAATTGAGATTTTAGGTTGACCAAGTTGAAGGTAACATTTTGGTTCTCGTTAAAAGGAATTGCTGGATTAGGATTTCAAGTTGACCGAACTTTATATAGTTTGATCATAATAGTGGTTGGAGGGGATTATTGTGAACACAGAGTTTCAGGTCAACTAAATAAGAAGCTTTGAGAGGATTAGTTTTGGAAGAACATCTTGTTAATATTTAAAAACTTACTACACAAAGCATTTAACAAGTCTTTCCTCTGTAAGTATTGTAAAGAGAAGGCATTTGTTGTTATTGACACGACCAAAAGATTGATGCCTTCTCCTAAGTATAAGAGTATCGAAGTAATAAATAACCCGGCAAGACCAAGGTCGAACCACATGGAGGTTAATTGTATAAATTATAGACAACAATAATACAATAACAACAATAATAATAATAAAGAAGTTGATGAGAACTTTGAGATGAAAGATTAATGTAAGGATTAAACAATTATAAAAACAAATGTCAAGGTTAGAGGATCCACTAATGATATTTCAAACAAGTATAGAATAAACTCTTATTATTCAACTGGAAACCACACACAAAAGAGGTTCCAATCGGATGATTTGTCATTAATAGCTCATTATAAATTGTTAACATGATCATATTAATTATCTTATTTAAGTAACATAAAAATTTTAAATATTGTTAAGAATTCATGATGCTAACTTATGTTAACAACAAATCAAGTTCTTTTCATAGCACAAGTGTAGGTAATACCATACGGTTGGGCTATGAGAGTGCCAAACATTTGTTGTACCAAGTGTTATACAACACAAATCTAGATTAACCATTTAACAAGCAAGGTATTAAGAATTAGTAAGATAAAAAGATAAGACATGTTAATATTAAACATTAAGGTTCATGTTGAGTTTACACCATACTTATTCTTACACCATTAGTGTAACCTTTTCACCTTAACATAATAAACTTAGCTAAACATAATGAAGAAGAGAAACATAAATAAACAAAATAAGAACATAAATAAGATACAAGTTAACTAAGTAAAGGAAAGGAAATTAAAAGCATAAACAAGATATTAATGAAAGTAAAACTTAAGAATTACAAAAAAAATAAATATAAAGAGAGAGAGCAAGAGCAAGTTCTTGATCTGAACAATCAAGATGCCTAAATGCATGGCAAATGCCTCTTTTTATAAGCCAAAATTTGGAACTATTGATTTGATGACTAATTGTTGAGTGGGTGACCAACTCTTGACTTGGTGAAAATCCTTATCTTCTACTTTAAATAAAATGTCATTGCTAGCATCAGAACTGGAACCACCTATACTCATGAAAGTTATAGGAAATTTTCTTATTTTTTTAGGAAACAAATTAAGGTCATTTGGACTTCTAGAACTCGAGATATAGGCTAAACACTGAATAGTGTCTAGGCTAGAGGATAGATTCAGACTTCTCTGTTGTTGCTATAATTTGGACTTGAAAACGATATTTTTAAATCTTGGACTCCACATGAAAGTTTTAGGCCTATGTCTTACCGAATCTATCAAAAAAATTGAGGTCATTTAGACATCTAGAACTCGAGATATGCCTCAATTACCTAACAATGTTCCAACTTGGACTGCACCAACATCTCTTTTCTAAGTTTGGCCCTCTTTTTGTCCTTTCAATTTCAATATTTAAACTCATCAATCAATCCTTTCATTTATGTGATAGGCCTGCATTTAAGATGAACATTTACCATAAATTAAAGGTATGTTATATTATTAGATATGTTATTATAAAACATGCTTTAATCAAGGAGTTATTGATATTTCAAGTGCAAAATGATGATATAAAACCTTGATAAAAATACACTTTTAAGTACTAATCACACCCCCTAACCAGCTTATTACTAGTTCCTAGTAATCAAAGCGTTAAAATAGACAAACAATTTGTAAATTCCATAAAAGAAAGCATTCATCATTCAACTTCCATTAATCTATCCAGATAAACAAACTCTCATTAAATTCATATATCTGCTCAATACCTCTTGAACAAGATATTAATAAACCTTTATTTTGTGCTCAAAATATCAACATATAGTTATGGGGCTTTACTTGGAGGAAAACAAAATTTTTGTCTTATTGTTTAAGGTTAACTTCCTTGGGTTGAGATTATTATCTTTTTTTTTCTTTCAATATATACATATAACTTAAAACATAATGCATTTTTAATCCATGTAAGGAGCTTTTGGCTAATGACTCCCAGACCAATTGGTATTAGGGCATTAGGTGTTGAGACACCCCTATGAGCTTAGTAACTCAGGTTGCAAATACTGATATGTAGATAGTGCAATGTTTGATTCCTTTAAGCTTTTCTCCTCATCAACCCATGTAACAAGCATTAGGCCAATAGCTCTCAAGTCAGTTGATTTTAGAGTATTAGGTGTTAAAACACCCCTTCAGGCTTAATTGCTTATATTAGGGAGGCTACGAAACCAAACTTATTTATGTTTTTATTTATTTATTTAATTACATTTATTATCATTTTTTTCAGTTTTTTTTTTTTACAAATTATATACTATTCCTTTCCCTTAGTTGTTACCTTTAACAAAAGAACATAAATAATGTAATAATCCAATGTGCAACCCACAATCATATGTTAAAATGTGTGTGTGAAAATAAAGGTTTAAGAATACTTGTTAAATGAGTATATGAGCAGAATCAATTGATAATAATGCGAGAGTTTGCAAACCTGAATATTTCAAGAGAAGTATGTGATAGACCTTGTTATAAATATTGCAAATAACCATTGGAAAATGTTTACTAAGGTGCATCTTAAGAGTCAATAAAATTCTCCCTTACTCTGTCATCCTAGTAATAACAATTTTGTCAAATGGTTTTAATAATAGCAAAAACAATTAGTAAGTTTTTTGTTTTTAATGTCAACTACTACCCCCAACCAAAACGAGACATTGTCCTCAATGTCCTAAGGTAGAAAGATGGAATATAAAAGACATCACCTGAAACAACGAACACTTACAAACCTGAAACACACTTGACCAAATATAAGAAATAACAAAATAAAATAATGTGTTATTAACAAAACCAAAAGACACAAGGTTTCACAAATGAAGGATCAAATCCAATTTAAGCTTTTTACGGCTTTCCGTAGTTAACCAATTTATGCGACTCAGGGAGGGGTCAATTACAAGGATGAAATATTGTAGTTGGTCAATCCATTGTGTAGCACTAGCAACAGAGATTATGATTTGTCGTGCTGAAAATGTTAAAAATTATTGTTCCACAGTTTGATCAAGAAAAGATAACAAATTATCATAAAAACCATTATCATTTAACAAATATATAGGTTTATAGTGAATGTGCAGTTAGGCCTAAGAGGAAATATGAACGATCTCTTCTAGTGTGCCTAAACCACCTGGTAAGGTAATGAAGGCATCATCATGGTTAAACATTGTATTTATTCAATCAGACATTATGGAGACTTGTAGTTCCTCTCTAATTGTTTTTCCAATGATGTCCTTTTTAGCTAAAACTTTGGGGATGACCACCAAAACTTGACTGCCTGATTAGTACTTAAAAGTGCATGTTTATCAAGGTTTTATATCATCATTTTGCACTTGAAGTATCAATAACTCCTTAACTAAAGCATGTTTTATAATAACAAGTTTGATATTATAAGATACCTTAATTTATGGTAAATGCTCATTTTAAATGCAGGACTATCACATAAATAAAAGAATTGATTGATGAGTTTAAGTATTGAAAGTTAAAGGACAAAGAGATGGCCAAACTTAGAAGAGAGATGTCCGTGCAGTCCAAACAGGAACATTGCTCGGTAATTGGATCATATCTAGAGCTCTAGATCTCGGATTTAGGTTCATTTTATATGGATGGAAAGGTAAGACAAAGTCCTACAACTTTCATGGGGAGTCCAAGATTTAAAAAGGCCGTTTTGAAGTCCAAACGGAAGGAACAACGAAGAAGTCCGAAGCTGTCCTACAGCCCAGACACTATTTAGTGTTCAGCCCATATCTTGAGTTCTAGAAGTCCAAATGACCTCATCTTTTTTTTGTTGGAAAGCTAAGACAATTTCCTAGAACATTCTTGAGGATTATAGGCAAATTATGATGTTAGCAATGACGTCTTGTTCAGACAAGAAGATAAGGATTGTCACCAAGTCAAGATGTGACCACCCACTCATCAATTAATTAACAAATCAATAGTTCCAAATTTTGGCCTATAAAAGGAGGCACTTACCATGTATTGAGGCATCTTGGTTTCCAGATCAAGATCATGCTCTTGCTTTCTCTCTTTGTATTGCTTATGTTTTGCTTTCATTAATATCAAGTTTATGCACTTCATTTCCTTTCTTTTACTTAGTTAACTTCTTTCTCATTTATGTTCTTATCTTGTTCATCTATGTTTCTTTCTTTCATTATGTTTGGCTAAGTTAATTATGTCAAGGTGAAAAGGGTACACTAATGGTGTAAGAATAAGTATAATATAAACTTAACATGGACCTTAATGTTGGATACTAACATGTTTTATATTTGTTATCTTGTTCACTTTTAATACTTTGCTTGTTAAATGGTTAATCTAGATTTATGTTGTATAACATTTGGTACAACAAATACTTGGCACTTTCATAGCCCATACTGTATGGTATAACCGACACCTGAGCTATGAAAGGAACTTGATTTGTTGTTAACATAAGTTATAATCATGAATGCCTGCCAACATTTACAAGTATTAGCTTTATTTGAATAAGATAACTAATGTAATCATGTTAACAATTTATAATCTAATTGGAACCTCCTTTATGTGTGGTTTCCAATTGAGTAATAAGAGTTTATACTATACTTGTTTGAAGTACCATTAGTGGATCCTCTAACCTTGACATTTGTTTTTATCATTGTTTAATCCTTACGTTAATCTTTCATCTCAAAGTTCTCATTAATTTCTTCATCTTCTGCTTTTATTATTATTATTATTATTATTTACATTTTGTTTATATTATATAATATATATCTTTGATCTTTTCATAAACTCAGTATATAGGCTGGAAACCTGTGACCCGATCTTTAGATCATTCTCAGGTATAACAACGCCACGTACTGAGTATAATAATAATTATTATTGTTATTATTGTTGTTGTTGTTGTTATCGTCTTGTTATTTATAATTTATACAATTAACCTCTCTGTGGTTTGACCCCGGTCTTGCCGGGTTATTTATTACTTCGACACTCCTGCACTTGGGAGAAGACATCAATCGTTTGGTCGTGTCACTGCCTCCTAAGAATGCAGTTGTTGACACACTCCCCATTAACCTAAGGCTGCCTCACCCATATACTAAATGAATCTTTCTCTTAACTAGTATTTGACCAAGATGATTTACGGATTCTATAAACTCCTTTTCTTTTCCAGGACTGGATCCATAAAAAACATAAATATTTTTTATTTTAAAAGCCGAGAATCTTGCCATTTTAAAACCTGTCTATGCTTGTAGAATGTATGGGTTGAGTATAAATGAAGGGAAGAAGAAGAAGGTTTTATAGATGAGAAAAAGGAAATGCAATCATATCACCTATATGGAAGCCAACTAGAGTCTCTCTCTCTTTCTTCTCATTTTATTTGTTCTTTTTTTTTTTTGAAAAAAACATGTGTATGTACAGGTAGTTGTGATTGTGGCTCACATCTTCCCTTGATTTTACGTCCAAGAACGGCTTAAACGCTCTCTATAGGTCAGGGATAGGCTTCCCATCCAGTTTTCTTAAAAATTGGCAAACAAAGTCTTTTTATAGTCAGATTCTCAAGACTATGATGAGCATGTTCTTTATAAAAATAGGGCCATAAATCATGAATTGCCCGATGCACATCTCCACTATGATGAGACTTAAGAGTCAATAGAAGATTACCTAAAGACTCTCTATATTTTGAAATAAATCCTACCTTTTGACAAATTTCACAGGTTTTGTAGAATGCATATGAGTCCTCATTGTCGGGAATGCATCTTTGAAATATTTGATCATGACAATATTTGAATAAGTAAGGGTCATCCCAATAAAGGTTTTGCACGTCACTCAAAAACTTTCTTTTATCTTGGTTATCCAAATGAGGTGGCAAAAATCCTGAAGCAAGAAAATTGTTATTTTTAGCAAACCAAGGAATTGAACTAAGAGAAAGTAAAGATTCATCAGGAAAGTAATCATTGATAGATGTGATGTCGGATGTCGAATCTATTGTCAACTTTGACAAATGATCCACGACAACATTTTTGGTGCCTTTTTCATCATCGATTGTTTCTTGTTTGGTCATGACATGAGGAAATGAAAGTGCTGGTGGGGAATCAGTCTTTTCTTTGCAATTTTCAAATTCAACCCCTTCCTTACCCTCAAAGATTGACTCATCATCTTTCTCGTAAGGTTCAAGAGTGGGTTTTTCAATAACCTTACCACTACGAAGAGTGATGACTGATTTTGCTTGATCCATGTGTTGACTTTTGGAATTACTTGCATTTGCATTTTATTTTCCCTTTGGATTTTGCTATGGTTGAGATGGAAACTTACCGTTCTCTTGAAAACCGAGAGCAGATGTGAATTTTGCAAAAGTATCTTTAAAATCTGTCATGCTTTGAGTAAGCTGAGTGTTGATTGTCTCTTGCTTTTCAATGAATGCATACAATGTTTCCTCAAGATTTCTTCTAGAAGGTGGAGCATAATAAGGTGCATATCCATGAGAATTTTGAAAATTATGGTGTGTTTGAAATGGTGGCTATAAGGTTTGTGCATTATTGGTATCACTCTTACAACTGAAATTTGGGTAATTTCTCCAACCAGGGTTGTATGTTTACGAGTATGGGTTATGATTGGACCTTTGGAAACTGTTTAAAGCATGAGATTGTTCATAAAGGCATTCCTTGAAAGAAGACAAAGTTGGATAGTCATTGGTTGCATGTTCATTTGTTTCACAGATTTGACACACAATGTCTTGAACATATTTTAATTAACCACTCTTTTTCCATTCAAGTGCCTCGACTTTTCTAGCTAAAGATGCAAATTTGGCTTAGAGGTTATGATCTTCCCTAAGGTTGTACATACCTCTACTAGATATATGAAATTGAGTTTTACCTGGTGCCTCATCAGTGCCCATAGTGTCCCAATTTTGAGCATTTTCAGCTAATAAGTCTAGGTACTCCATTGTTTCATTGGAGTCTTTATCTTCAAAAGTTTCATTGCACATCAATTCCACCATTTGCCTATCTTTAGGTGTTAATCCTTCATAAAAATATGAAACCAATCTCCATGTTTCAAAACCATGATGAGGGCAAGTATTAAACACTCGATACCTATCCCAACATTGGTAAAATGTTTCTCCTGGTTTATGAGTGAAAGTGGTGATTTGTCTTTTGAAAGAGTTTGTTTTGTAAGATGGAAAAAACTTCTTTAAAAATTATTGTTGCATTTCATCCTAAACACAAATGGATCATGGTCTTAAATTTTATAGCCATGTTTTAGCTTTATCTTTTAAAGAAAAAGGAAAAAGCTTTAATTTGATGGTGTTCACTGATTAGTACTTAAAAGTGCATATTTATCAAGGTTTTATATCATCATTTTGCACTTAAAGTATGTTTTATAATAACAGGTTTAATACTATAAAATGCCTTAATATATGGTAAATGTTCATCTTAAATACAGGCCTATCACATAAATCAAAGGATTGATTGATGAGTTCAAGTATGGAAATTGAAAGGATAAAAAGAGGGTGAAGCTTAGAAAAGAGATGTTGGTACAGTCCAAACTGGAACACTGTTCGGTAATTGGGTCATATCTCGAGTTCTAAACGTCCAAATGACCTCAACCTTTTACACAGATTCAGTAAGATATAGGCCTACAACTTTCATGTTTTTATCAAGATCTAAGAAGGCCGTTTTCAAGTCCAAATTATAGCAAAAACGGAGAAGTCTGAATCTGTCCTGCAGCCTAAACACTGTTTAGTGTTTGGCCCATATCTGGAGTTCTAGAAGTCCAAATCACCTTCATTTTTTTTCCTAGAAAGCTGAGTCAATTTCCTATAACTTTCATGTTTTCAAGTGGACCCAGTTCTGATGCTAGTATTTTCGTTTTATTCATACAAGAAGATAAAGATTTTCACAAAGTCAAAAGTTGGCCAATCACTCAACAATTAGTCATCAAATCAATAATTCCGAATTTTAGCCTATAAAAGGAGGCATTTGCCATGTATTTGGGGGCTTAGTTGTTCAGATCAAGTTCATGCTCTTTATTTCTCTCTTTATAGTTTTGTAATTCTTAAGTTTTGCTTTCATTAATATCTTGTTTATGTTTTTCATTTCCTTTGCTTTCCTTAGTTAACTTGTATCTTATTTATGTTCTTGTTTTGTTTATTTATGTTTCTCTTCTTCATTATGTTTAGCTAAGTTTATTATGTTAAGGTGAAAAGGTAACACTAATGGTGTAAGAATAAGTATGGTGTAAACTCAACATGGACCTTAATGTTTAATATTAACATGTCTTATCTTTTTATCTTACTAAGTCTTAATACCTTGCTTGTTAAATGGTTAATCTAGATTTGTGTTGTATAACACTTGGTACAACAAATGCTTGACACTCTCATAGCCCAACCGTATGGCATTACCTATACCTGGGCTATGAAAGGAACTTGATTTGTTGTTAACATCAGTTAACATCATCAATTCCTGACAATATTTAAAAGTTTGGTGTTATGTAAATAAGATAATTAATATGATCATGTTAATAATTAATAATGAGTTATTAATGACAAATCATCCGATTGGAACCTCTTTTGTGTGTGGTTTCCAAATTGAGTAATAAGAGTTTATACTATACTTGTTTGAAGTACCATTAGTGGATCCTCTAACCTTGACATTTGTTTTTATCATTGTTTAATCCTTACATTAATCTTTCATCTCAAAGTTCTCATTAATTTCTTCATCTTCATCTTCTTTTATTACTACTACTACTACTACTACTACTACTACTATTACTATTATTATTATTATTATTATTATTATTATTATTATTACTATTACTATTATTATTATTACTATTATTATTATTATTATTTACATTATGTATATATTATATAATATATCTCTTTGATCTTTTCATAAACTCAGTATATAGGCTGGAAACCTGTGACCTGATCTTTTAGATCATTCTTAGGTATAACAACGTCACGTACTGAGTATTACTACTACTACTATTACTGTTATTGTTATTATTGTTGTTGTTATTGTTGTTGTATTGTTATTTATAATTTATACAATTAACCTCTCTGTGGTTTGACCCCAGTCTTGCCGGGTTATTTATTACTTGGACACTCCTGTACTTGGGAGAAGACATCAATCTTTTGGTCGTGCCATTCACGCTACAATTTGAGTCATTATAAGCGTTACAAACTTCTTTAAATTCTCTTAAATGCAAGTATAGATTTTCTAGATCTAAGTCATGAAAAAAAGGTAAAAGTTGAATAATGTCTGGCTTAAAATTAAAATGAGATGCATCAGGAGGGAAAACTATGCATGAGGAGGGTGCACTTGTTCTTGTAGGATTCATGTGGGTCTCTAAGTGTTCTAACTTGGTTATTCTCATTATTCTCATTATAAAGTGACTAGTTATCTTCTTCGGCCATATTTTTTGAAAATGATGAGGATACCCTATAAAGTCTACCACTTAATATAAATGACCAAACACTCATGCACGTGTAGAAAGAGAATAAAAGGAAGAAGAAAACAAACAAAGTTAAATATAAGAAAAGTGTAAAGAGAAAATAAAATAAATACTATAATTTGTACAAGAATTTACCCCCCGGCAACGGTGCCAAAAACTTGACATGACCAAAAGATTTATGTCTTCTCCCAAGTGTAAGAGTGTTGAAGTAATAAATAACCCGGCAAGACCGGAGTTGAATCACAAGGAGGTTAATTGTATAAATTATAGACAACAACAACAACAACAACAACAACAACAACAACAAGTTGATGAGAACTTTG
Organism: Populus alba; assembly: GCF_005239225.2. Classification (NCBI taxonomy): domain Eukaryota; kingdom Viridiplantae; phylum Streptophyta; class Magnoliopsida; order Malpighiales; family Salicaceae; genus Populus; species Populus alba. The sequence goes on from NC_133291.1 coordinate 15,031,469, forward strand.
AGATGGAAGATTAATGTAAGGATTAAATAATTATAAAAACAAATGTCAAGGTTATAGGATTCACTAATGATATTTTAAACAAGTATAGTATAAACTCTTATTATTCAACTAGAAACCACACACAAAGAAGGTTCCAATCGAATGATTTGTCATTAATAGCTCATTATAAATTGTTAACATGATCATATTAATTATGTTATTTAAGTAACACAAAACTTTTAAATATTGTTAGAAATTCATGATGCTAACTTATGTTAACAACAAATCAAGTTTCTTTCATAGCATAGGTGTAGGTAATACCATACGGTTGGTCTATGAGAGTGCCAAGCATTTATTATATCAAGTGTTATACGACACAAATCTAGATTAACCATTTAACAAGCAAAGTATTAAGAATTAGTAAGATAAAAAGATAAGACATGTTAATATTAAACGTTAAGGTCCATATTGAGTTTACACCATACTTATTCTTACACCATTAGTGTAACCTTTTTACCTTGACATAATAAACTTAGCTAAACATAATGAAGAAGAGAAACATAAATAAACAAAATAAGAACATAAATAAGATATAAGTTAACTAAGTAAAGGAAAGGAAATGAAAAGCATAAACAAGATATTGATGAAAGCAAAACTTAAGAATTATAAAAAAAATATATATATAAAAAGAGAGAGCAAGAGTAAGTTCTTGACCTAAATAACCAAGATGCCTAAATACATTGCAAATGCCTCCTTTTATAGGCCAAAATTTGAAACTATTGATTTGATGACTAATTGTTGAGTGGGTGGCCAACTCTTAACTTGGTGAAAATCCTCATCTTCTACTTTGAATAAAATGTCATTGCTAGAATCAGAACTGGAACCACCTATACTCATGAAAGTTATAGGAAATTGTCTTATCTTTCCAAAAAAAAAAATTGAGGTTATTTTGGACTTCTAGAACTCGAGATATAGGCTGAACACTGAATAGTGTTTGGGCTATAGGACATATTCGAACTTCTCCGTTGTTACTATAATTTAGACTTGAAAACGACATTTTTAAATCTTGGACTCCACATGAAAGTTTTAGGCCTATGTCTTACCGAATCTGTCCAAAAAATTGAGGTTATTTAGACATCTAGAACTCGAGATATGCCTCAATTACCTAACAATGTTCCAGTTTGAACTACACCAACATCTCTTTTTTAAGTTTGGCCCTCTCTTTGTCCTTTCAATTTCAGTATTTAAAATCATCAATCAATCCTTTCATTTATGTGATAGGCCTGCATTTAAGATGAACATTTATCATAAATTAAAGGTATGTTATATTATTAGATATGTTATTATAAAACATGCTTTAGTCAAGGAGTTATTGATACTTCAAGTGCAAAATAATGATATAAAACCTTGATAAAAATGCACTTTTAAGTACTGATCAGTTGCCTATTTTTGGAGCCCCTTATAAACAAAAAGAATTAAGAAAAAAGAGGGAAAAAAGAAAATACCAAAAAATCAAAATATATTGGAAGAAAGTAAAAAAAACCAATATATCAATTAAGAAAAACATACCAGAATGCCAAGGAAATTGCTAAAGACTAGTTGAGAAGGATCAAAATATATAAATTTTAAAAATTTGACACCATTTTTTGAACTAATAAAGACTCTATTGGTAAAGAAAATTCAATTTTGAGGAGGAAAATTCTAAATTGTATGTTTAAGAACTCAATTTGAATTTTTCAAGGTTTAATTGAATTTATTGAGAGCTTATTGCAAGAAAAATTGATTATTGAAATCAATTTAGGCTTTAATTAAAATAAATTAAAGTCTAGGAGTCGAATTACAAATTTTAAGAGTTAATTTTCTCAAATTAGGGGCTTAAATGCATAAATATTGAAGTTTGATGGACGATTATGGACTTGATTAAAGAAATCCAAAACCAATGACCAACGTGTAAGTAGCGTGAGACTTCAGGTTTTGAAATTATTGAAATCAATGGCCAAATGAAAAGAAATAAAAGTTTGATGGTCAATTAAGGGTCCAATTGAACAAATAAAAAACCAAGGATCAAATTGTAAAAGGTGCTCTAATTCAAGACTGGTAATTGAGTTTGGTAGGGTGAAATTGCATAAAATTAGGATTTTAAGAGGAACTTACAGGTGAAATTAAAAAAAAAAAAATGGAAGAATAAGGATTAAATTAAAGTTTGTCAAATCCCAAATTAGAAAACCTAATTTGTAAGGTTTAGCCTAGTCAACATCATTTGACTATTATGCATCTTATGCTTCGACAGTTTTGGCTGATCTAGTAGGCACTTTCATGTGATTAAATGTGCCATTTTTAACCACTTCTAAGACTGTAACAACCATTATTCAACTGAGAAACACCCTTTTAGAACTCTATTTCCATGAAGTCAAATATTCACATCATATGTTCTCCAATAATATCAACAACATCTTATCTACTATCAGCTACCATTATATTTTTAGATTCTATGTCGATCGGGTTGGCACTTTCAAATGAATGAATGTGGAGCTATATATCTCCAAATTGAGTAAGATTGGATCCAACATAAAGGTATACACCCTTTCTACCATGATTAGGTGGTCTCAAGCAATGTTGATGTTGGAGTTGCTCTAGAAAATCCATAAAGTGGCTAACCTAGCCAACCTTAACTAAGACACTCATTTGCACAAAACCACCCAGCTCTTTTGTGTCTTCACACCTAAAAAACTCCTAGAAGTTTCTTATCAAGGGTTTAAAACCCTTTTTCTCAATATCAAAAGGCCAAAAACACTTCATATTGGCCTCCAAGTTTGTTACAAAACCACCTAAATCCAAAACTATTGATCTTGTAGTAAAACCAACCTAGTTTTTGTTTGTTAGAACCTTAACAAACTCATCTAGAAGCTCTCAAATTATCCTATTAAAGGAGGGAATCACGAGCTCATGGAGAAGATGAAATGTAAGAAAAGCAAGGCGAAAACAATATTGATTGATGTTTTAGTAATCCAATCAAGTTCACGATATCAAGGATTCAGTTTGTTTTTGCTGGGTTTAGAGATAAGAAAAAGTAAGGCAGCATTAGAAATCCATTCTTATTTGAAGATTTCAAGCTTAGAAATCCATCCTTGAAAGTGGAGTCGATGAGGTCTGCTGAATTAATTTGTATTGTTTAAATGCAATGTTCTGAATGTGTTAGCATGTTGAAGATTGCCTTAATACATTATGTTTATATTTGAGTTTGATTTGAAATTTGCCAAATATGACAGCAAGGTTATGATGTTCTTCCGGTTTAGTTAACGCATGTTTCTAGGTTTCTGAGTGTTATTTGGTTCTTGTTAAAGGTTTAGAAAGATATTTTGAAAGGTTGCTTTCAGCAAATGGAATTTGATGCATTTTTATGATGATTTGTTGTTTTTTTGTAAGTTTTTTTATTCAAGTGTGCTTGGTTTTGATAATATGTCTTATTAGAGCTAAGAAAACTTGTTTGAGAGGTTAAAAATGGTCATCCTGGGTTTGGACAGTTGGATAGGTTTTCTGGGTTTTGTTCTCTGGGTTTAAGGTAGTGTTCTTAGGAAAAACATTCCGTTAGCACCTTGATTTGGACCCTTTTTTTGTCCATTTCTTTACACATAAACCTTTTTTTATGCATGATTAAGCAATATTCTGGTGTTCATTGTCATCAATAATAAGTTTTAATTGGTTTTTAATTTTAGGATTTTGGTTTTGAACCAAAACCCATTTTCCCAAAATCATGATGTTTGAGTGATCATCGAAGCAAATTAACACTTGATTCTTGATCCATGTATGATTACAAATAAAACTTTTTGTTTGAAATATTATCTGGTTTGATGTTCATGTTGTTGGGTTTAGGTTTGAATGTTTTCGGGGTTCTTCATTCTTTCTATGTTTTATATGTTTTTCTTAAGAAATTTTTGAATTTTTATGTTTTTACCTATGTTGAATCTATTTTGGGTTTGAGTTTTTATTTTGATTTGTTTTCGAGTCAACGCAATTTGGTCAACTCAGTCGGGTCAGCTTATTAAAGTCAACCCAATCAGGTCAAAACCGAGTCAGTCATTAGGCCCTGTTTGGTTTACAACATTTTTTTGTTAAGTTTTCTTTAGTTTAAAAGTGTGTTTGACAAACACCCCTTAGCCTTGTTTTAGATAGTTTTATTTCAAGAAAATTTGGCTTTTTGGTCAAATATGGGCTTGCAAAAATACAAAATAAATAAATAAATACAAAAATGGTAATAGTATATATAAAAAAATATTTTCTCTTTGTGTGTTGCACACGGCCAAGTCTATAAAAAAAAAAATACAAAAATCATGTTTTGGCTTACTTATATATATACATGTTGTGTTTTTAGCAATTTTTACAAAATATATATTTGCATGTATTTTGGATTTAATAAGTAGGTTATTGAATTCATGATAATTTAGCCAATATTCTAATAACCCCTAAAAGTTTAATTCATGAAATTAATGGCTAATATTATGGTATAAATGTTGGACCTACAAGTAGTCTAATATATAAATATCAGGAGTTGACCAGAAAATTCTTAGAATTATTTTAAATATTCACCAATTTTAATTTGAAGTATTTTTTATTGCAATATATGAATTGTGGAAAACCATTTTCATAATAATTCATTTGAGCACTCAAGCCCATAATAAATTCAAAATACCATATTTATTCGTAAGAGTAAATCTTTTTCTTGAACCATGACAGACTATTGATTAGAAACCCATCAAAACTTTTAAACTACATTTAGATCACATAATGCAGCTTACGTTAGGAAGATGTGCTAGGGGTGATAATACATTTCTTAACCACAATCAATCTCATACTCTTAAAGTTTCTGATACGATTATTGTACTCGGGTTTCCTAGCAACCCTAAATCAAACAACTAGGTAGCAACTACTTGAGCCCTGACGCTACGCATCCAAGTGCGACAATCCTAACATTTGATTGGTGCTTAATTATGTAAACACTTATTTTTTATATCATATCATTAAGTAAAAAATAGTTAAAAAATAAAGTTGTTAAACCAATAGAGTTCATGATATGGATCGTAGGTTTGGCAAGTTAAGTCGCGAAGTCTAATCGATCAAATTTGTCACTGTCTTAATATTAAAAAATATCATCTTAATTTTTTAAGCTAAACCACGCTTTTTACTGATCATTTGAGTTGTCCTTAGACCTACCAAGTTAACTAGGCCATGTCGGAGCAACCCCTACACAAAATGATTTTAAACTCAAGTTAGGCAAGGAGCTGAATCGAGAGATTTCAAAGTTGATATGTTGGGTTGGGGCCCTTTTTTCCCTTTTTTTTTTTTAATTCCATTTTTCAATTTTTTTTTCTTACGATTGAATTCATTTTGGCTTTTGTTTTTTTGTTTTTTTTTTATTTCATCCTTTAACATTGGGTTGCTTTTGAATTGGTCTTTATAATTTGTTTCAATTTGTTTTTTATGATGTTATCACAATCTTAAACAAATGTCTTAGTATTTGATTAATGCTCAATTTTACGAGTGTCTATTTTTTTTTAATCATAACATTAAGTTAAAAATAGTTTAAAAAAGTTGTTAAATCTAGTGAAGTCCATGATCCAGGTTGTGGGTTTAGAGGGTTAAGCTGTGAATCAATCAAATATATTATTATCTCAATATTAAAATAAAACTCCCTTCCTTTGTAGGGGAACGAGAAATGCCCGAGGAAGAACCCTGACACTCAGTCCTCTCTGTCTACCTCTTTACCAGCTAAGCCATGTCACCCCTCGTCTATTAACTTTTTTTAATGTGGGAAAGGGTGAAAGATATTATCTTTAAAAAAAATTTAAAGTCAAACCATATTTTTTATTGATCATCTGAGTTTCTTTTGAACCCACCAAGTTGACTTGATCATGTTAAGACAACTCTCACATGGGTTAATTTTAAACTCGGATTAGTTAAAAAATCAGGTTGAGAGGTTCCAAGGTTGACCTGTTGAATCGAGTTTAATAATAATACAAAATAGTTCCATGTGGCTAGAAAAAAACTCTTAACTTTTTATATGATTCACAGTATAGCGTGGACCAGTAAACTATTCCGTATTATAACTAAAATATAAAATGATGATAAAGTTAAATTAGTTTATCATTAAAATTGTAATATCAATTTTTATCCTTGTTTTATAACTAAGTTATAGTGCTCATGGACATTTTACCAGTAACATATTCAATATAGTAGAAGGAGGTGTTTCCTTGATTCTACCACTTAATCAATTCTTTTATACTTAATCCATATTTCATGCCCATGTATATTTTAGGCTAAGTATGAGAAACCTTTCTTTTATTATATGAATTCAATTTTCAATTCATCTAGAGAAAACAATCTTTTCCTCAGCAATGCATTTGTCATTTGATTCAATAGGCTTTTGTTAAATAATAATATTTTTTATAAATATTGATAACTTTTAGATCGAGTATTAAAATGGAAAAATATGTTGGATAATGAATTATTGGTTTTAAGCCATTTTTTGCAATGAATCAATAATTTAAAATGTTTTTCTTATGTATTCTTGATAAATCGGTGTTTACGTATGAATGTAGAAAGATATATTTGAGTAGTCAAAAGCTTATTTAGTATTTTTTTCATCTATAAAGAATTTTCGATATGAGACATGGCTTATATTTGAATAGAAAAAAAAATGAATTTGTTGGGCCCAAATGAATTGACATAATAGTAAAGTGCATTGCTCTTTAAAAGATCTATCTTGTACTTAGTATTGCATGGTTCCGCTCTATAAGAACTTCATATCATTCTCTTGAAACTCATCTTATTAATCATAATAATTTGTTTGTCCTAAAATGATCAGGCCTAATAAAAAAAATTCCAATTCATTGAGCCTTTCAATACAATAAAATAGAAAGCCCCAGGGGCTCAGGAGGGCTTTATTATAAAAATTAATTGATGAGGTACCACAGTAAGAAAATTACTAAAGCAGAGGGACTTACGAGCATATTAACCCACTATCTTGATCTCTAGACACGTTTCAGTTGTAAAATTAGAAAAAGAGCAAGGGCATAACTGTAAGGTTACGGAACTCTTTTCGAAGGGCAAATTGGGCAATTAAAATAAAGAAAAGAAAATCCGAGAGCCCTTCATTCCCCTGGTTTTCATCTAGCTAATGGAAGCGGGGAGTGGTGGGAATAGAGGCTTGTGGGGGTGGAAATGAGGATACACCAGAGTAAAGCATCGAGATCCTCTGAGCCAGCATCCGGCGGTGGCGGTTACCGGTTCCCTTTAAAGCAAGCTGTGACCGCAGGCTCCCTTGCTCTTACTGGTGACACAGTCGCTCAAGTTACAGACCGGTGGAGAAAGAAGAAGCCATCCAAATCACTCTCCTTTCACGACGACGCTTCTCACAATTCCAACGACAGTTCGGTCAGGTTTTTTTTTCATGTTTTGGAATTTTGAAATGAAATAAATTTAACCATGTTGTAATGTGTGCTGTTTATTCATCCAGCAGTAAAAGTAATTAGTTTATTTTAAAGTGCGTTTTTTGTGGAGAAATATTTAAATATTTTTTAATAGGTTTCTTTTTTAAAAAAATAATTATATATTATTTTTTATACTTTTCAAACCAATTCCGAAACTAAATTCAACTCTACACGAGTTGAAGATTAGGTGGCCCAACTTGTGGATAGGTGGGATAGGTGAGTCTCGTGAGAGAGCTATATAATAACTTTTTAAGAAATATTCAAGGGAGATCAAAACTTAAAATTTTTTATTTCTTGTAGGGGGCACACATAAAACATGTATATAATCTTATAAAAATTTAGATTTTTTTTTTCCATGATGGGTCAACTCTTATTTCTCACAACAATGTCATTTTAGGTGTGTTTTATATGAAACAATATAGATGATAAATTACATGGGTTTTTTTTTTAAAATAATTGAAATTGACTTAGTTGGGTTTAATTGAGTTAATTCTTAGCCTGGTTAAAAAACAAGCTCGAATCATGTTTTAAGTTAACGAGACACTAGATCATTTAGCAGGCCAAACTAAATTTAATAACTATAATTTATTCAGATTAAGTGTATTTTTATAAAAATACAAGTACCATATTACCAAACTAGTAGCAAGTCTACAACTATTTTGATAAAGTCATGTTTATAAGTTAATTACTCACCGTATAATTTGTTAAATTGATCGAGTTTGATTGGATGAATTTCTACTCTGTTCAACATGAAAACTAGTCTAGTTTAAGTCTTGAATTGACTGATTAACCTGCTAAATTGAACTTAATAACACTTCATGTAATCGAAGGAGTTGTGGAGGTAAACATGTATTATAAGTTTTTTTTATTTGTTTGTCTTAAAATAAAGTTTGTTTTTGTATTTAAAAGTGTTTTATTTATGTTAGAAAAAACATCAAATTGATGCATTTTAATATGTTTATCAGTGATTGTGATTGTAATGTACTAATATATATTTTTTTAAAATAAAACATTATTTTAATATATATTTTTAATTAAAAATTATTTTTATAAAAAAAACTATCTAGAAACACACAATAAGTCTTACCCATTTCTCTCATTTTCAGACCAGCAAACGAAGTGATTTATATTATTGGCAGTTTCTGCCAAGAACTTTTGCATTTTGCTTTGAATCACCAAACTATGTGATTTGTAAAAAGGAGAGCATGCAGATTTGTTTTTTTATTATTATTACGAAGAAAAGAAAAAACCGAAGTCGTGATACACGTGTGCATAGAAAGAAGATAAACACTGGACACCCATCCTTCAGTGGACATTACCACCAATCTAGTCAGCAAAATAAAATTATTGCAAGACCTTATCCATTCCTTGTAGTTTGTACTACTTGATAAGTGATAACCCAGCTGCGTCGACCCACCGCATCTGAGATACAAACTACATTAGTCGCAGGTAACCCTAATCTTCTTGCAAGTTTCATTCGATGATGGCGTGTATTCAATTTCTTCTTCTCTTTTGTTCTTTTATCTACATTTTTAATGTCAACCCGTCTTGTGCTCAAATTCCCAATTCACCAATTAGGTCTCTTGTTCTTCCTGTGACCAAAGATCCTGCAACCTTTCAATACTTGACCACAATTTATCACGGCACCTCACCAGAACCCGTCAGGGTTGTACTTGATCTGGGGTGTCCATCTCTTTGGCTTGAATGTTCCTCAGGACGCCTGTCTTCATCTAGGCGTCTGATTCCAAGCTGCTCAATCCAGTGCCCTGCAGCAAAGCCGAACAACATGAGTTGCGCCTCCTCTGCTGCTATGCCTAAACGGAAATGTACCGCTTGTGGTCTCTCCACAGAGAACAGCATCACACGGTCAGCAACAAGAGGTGAGCTTGTAGAAGACAGCTTGACCGTCCAATCAGTTGACGGGTCAAAATCAGGTCCAGTCACTACAGTAGATCACTTTCTCTACTCTTGTGCACCCAGATTTCTTTTAAATAGGCTAGCGAGGGGTGCCCAGGGAATGCTTGGCCTCGGTAGGTCTCGAATTGCTCTTCCATCACAGCTCGCTTCGAAATTTGGGCTCCAGAGAAAATTTGCAACCTGCCTATCATCTACAGATGGTCTCATTTTATTCGGCCATGAGCCTGGTTACGACTCGATTTTTGGCGAAGAAATTTCAAGGTCACTCATGTACACACCACTAGTGACTAGCCCAGATGGCAGTGGCAGCTCACAAGATTATTCCATCAACGTGAAGTCCATCAAAATTAATGGCAAGCGATTGTCTCTAAGGCAAAAGGGTATTGGTGGAGGCACAAAAATAAGCACAACTGCGCCCTACACCACTTTGGAGAGCTCAATATATAGCAGCTTTATTGAAGCTTACAAGGAGGCTGCTACTAATAATTATTTCCTGAACATGACAGTTGTGGCACCTGTGGCACCATTTGGTCTCTGTTTTAGCTCAAAAGAAGTTCCTAGCAGCATGTTGTTGGGGCCAATGGTTCCTGCCATTGATCTAGTTTTGCAAAGTGAGATGGTGAAGTGGAGGGTGCATGGTAGGAATGCGATGGTGCCGGTGCTTGATGAGGTTATGTGCCTAGGTTTCTTGGATGGTGGCTTCAAGTCCAAGACCAGTTCCTCAATTGTTATAGGAGGGTTTCAATTAGAGGATAATATTTTAGAGTTCAATTTAGGTACTTCCATGTTAGGATTTAGTTCATCATTGTTGACTAGACATACATCTTGCTCTGATTATCATACTAGGATGATGCTATCTACACTTAAAGATTCCTTGTGATTCCCCTCTTCAATTTTGGTGTCTCCTCTTGTAATTACTTCAATCCATGGATTTTGTATGTTACAGTCAATATCACTATTCTCAATTAAGCCTGAGTATAAAGAAGTCAAGTTTTGTTGTTGAGATTTTTATGAAATAATGTTCTCTATCTTATACAGACCAATACTCTCTTGCTTATGGAGAATAAAGTGCTTCTATACTAACCAACTTGGAATCTCTATTTCGTGTTAAAAGTGAAAGTGATGCTTTTTTTTTTTTAATTCAGACCCCCCCCCCTTTTTTTCCCCTGATGGGCTGCATTTTTATTTTATTCTTATTTTTTTAATAATTTTTCAACTTATTTTTGAACCGATCATATCAAGATAACTATTACATTATTTAATTTTAAATTTGAACTAAATAAAGATTCAAATTGATGAAAAAGTTTTTTTTCTGTTAGGTTTATCATTTTTTTTATTTAATCTTTTAATTTTTTTTATCGGTTGGAGATGATACTTTTGAATCTTCAAATTAATTAGATTATGTTAGAGAAACTTTTGCATAATTTAATTCTAAATTCAAGGCAGTAAAAAATCTAGCTAGGAGATTTCAATTCTTTACAACATTAATATTTTATTGCTATTTTTTCAAAAAAAAATAATCTGATTGCATAATAGCATGCAAGGTATAATTGTGTTGATTGAAAACTGATTTTTTAATTTTTTTTGACCTAGATGCTCTTTACTTTCTTTTTAATTGGAAACTATACTTTTTTAAGAAGAATATTACACCTTTTCTTAATTATCAATATTATTATCATAGATTTGAGATGTCAAGTCTTTCTATCTTTTATTATCAATGAAAAAAATCCACCTTAAGAAAAAAATAAAAAATAAAAGAAAATTATCAAAACCAATTTACTCAATCTTACCTTCCTTATTAAAGAATGCTGCCGAGAAAAAGAAAATTATCAAGTCAAATAATTTACTTGGAGACGATAACAAATTATTGACATGAAAGGGAATTTCTTTTGATGCATTTGGCTACAGTAGCAAGTCAAGTTATAAAAGAGGTTTCGCCCGTCTTTTAATATTAGTATACTATTTGCTTTATTCTCATTTAAAAAAAAAACATAAAGTAAAAAAGAGATTATACTTTAGTCATCCTAACAAATTATTGTTTGCTAGAATAATATATATATTTTTTTTTGGTTTTTTATTTTATAATTTATATATATTAATTTTAATTTTAATTTTAATTTTAATTAATCCTTCGACATTAAACTTATTAGATATTGGGTTTCATAATTATTTTCAATTTATTTTTTTATAAGTTTATCTTAGTTTTATGACTCAAATTGTGAGTTTGACGAGTTAATTCAATTGACTCGAGTTTTTTTTTTTATTTTTCTAATTGATTTTTTTTTAATTTCACCTTTTAACATTGAGTTAATTGAGAATTAGGCTTCGTAATTTGTTTTAATTTGCTTTCTATTGGGTTATTTTAGTCTCAAAACCTAAGTTGCGGGTTTGAAAGATTAACCTGAATTGATTTAAGTCATTTTTTTCATTTTTTTAATTGATTTGTTTTTTAATTTCTTCATTCAATATTGGGTTTATTAAAAACTAAGCTTCATAATTTGTTTTATAGGATTATCATGGTCTCATAACTCAACATGCGTGTAACAACCTGGCTTTTTCAAAGCCAAAATCAATGGTGAATTATATTTTTTTTATAAACCGTTAAGTTCTTGATGCTTTTCACAATATCATTCTGAAGATTGGTAGGTGGATTCCATTCATTAGTAAAGTACAGTCAAGATAAGATAATGTAAATCGACATCTCATAAAAATGATTAGTATATATACTCACAATATCACGATTATATATATATATATATATAAGGTTCACGTTAGATCATATTAATACATACTTCACATCCCCAATTTAAAAATGTGATGAGCATAATTAAGTTTATATAAAAATGTTGAATAACAATTATACAAATGGAATGTTCACTTCTACAAATACATAGCATATGAAATGGGTGAATCATAGTTCTTTGCAAAAGATATGGATCTATGAAATAGGGTACCTATGCATCTTGATTATGTGATGTCCCTATTACAAAAGCAAAATAGATACAAGAATTATAATTAATCTAAAATATGCCAAAGAATAACTAAAAGCATATTGTAGTTTAAGTAAGTATAATCCTTTCATTACTCCTTACATATATAAAACAATCTTAATATTTCTTTAATTATAATATCCTTACACTTACATCCCAACCTTCTCATAGGTGTGGTAGGGACCAAAGTTAATTCATTTGCCACAATTATTTTACTGCATTTTATCCTGGTCATCCTTTGCAAAACCGCTAACATGTTTATTAATCTTATTCTAACTCAGTCATCTATTCGGATGTCGTTAACCATGGATAATCCCAATATGACCATCTAGTCATACATCTTGAATGTCATTCGTCGTAGCTAACCACAATAGACATCTGATCATTCATTTCGGATGCCATTAGCCATAGTTAATCACAATATACACATTCGATCATCCACTTCGGATGTCATTAGCCATAACTAATCATAATATACACATCCAGTCATCCACTTCGAATGCCATTAGTCATAGCTAATAACAATATACACACTTGGTCATCCATCTCGAATGTCATTAGCTGTAGTTAAACATGATTTCCAACTCAGTCATCCATCTCAGATGCCATTAACCGAAGCTAATTATAATGTACACACTTAGTCATTCATCTAGGATACCTTTAACGGAGGCTAATCATCAACATAATCTGGTCATCCTTCTAGGATGCCATTAGCCAAAGCTAATCATTATTATAACCCGGTCATCCTTTCAGGATGTCATTAGCCAAAGCTAATCATAATAATCATTCGAACAATTCATAACAATTTAGCATTCCCTATATCTTAATGATAGGTCCTTTATAATACTCATACAAACATTACATGACAGTTTAACAATCATTATATCATAATATTGAAACCTTCGTAATGCTCGTTCAAACATTCCATAATGGTTAGCATTCATTATTATGCAATACTAGACCCTTTGTAATACCCATTCAAACATTCCATAACAGTGTAGTATTCACCACAACATAATATTATATCCTCCGTGATACTCATACAAACATTCCATAAGGGTTTGCACTCATTATTATACAATAACAGGCCCTTTGTAATTCTCATTCAAACATTCCATAATAATTTAGTATTTACCATAACTTAATATTATATATGTCGTACCCTCTTGAGAGCATGACGTTGCGACGACCCTTCCCAGAGTGGGGAATCATGTCGGGGTCTTTGTTTTATGAAAATGGGAGTTGTCACCTAGTATTATGGTCACTAGAAAATCTAACCAGTCTTTTAGAGATTCTAAGGTAAGGGACTGGTTGCGTAAAGGGAAGGTTTTAGCACCCCTAGTACGCTCTACCTAAGATAAGTTGCTTGGTGTTTGTTTTGCTTTATAATTGTTATGATGTTGGTGTTCTCTAATCTCATTAATTTTCCTAGGATATGTTTGCTACGATGAACAAACTTGGGCTCAAAGTCTAAAAAGAAAGAATCATTGGCCAAATGTGGATCATACCGTAGATATGTTTACAAAGTACCAAGGAGAACCAATACAGATCTCTTGGAATCTAGGGTTGATTCAAACTAAACTTGCAACTCATGGATCATGAGACAACTAAGATAGAAATTCAAGGAAATTCAGTATGCTTAAAAACTCACTTTTCTCCTGGTATTTCAAGTGTTCTTGACTTGTAATCGCAAGGAGAAAGAGAAGAAAAAAAACTATATTAGAAATATAAGGAAATTTAGAGCGCTTTAAAAAGTTCATTTTTGCCTTAATATTTCATATTTTCATGCCTTGTAATCTATGGAATCAAAAATTAAAATATCCTAAATTATAATTAAGGCTTCTTTCAAGGATGTGTAATTAAATTGTTCTAAATAATAATGACTTATTATTCCTAGAAAAAATTATTTTGAATATTAACCATTTGGAGTTTCTTTATCCAAATATTAATATTGAATAATAATAAATTATTCCTAATAATATTTAGAATATTAACCCCTTCGGGATTTCTGTATCCAAATATTAATAGTTAATAAAAAAGAATTCCCCAAAATAAGATTTTTATATATTTGGAATATTAGCCAACACCCTTTGGAATTTAAAAACATGTTGTAAAATCCAAAATGTAAGAAAATAATTTGTGTTTAAGAAATCAATGCTAAAACATATTTTTAAAATTTCAAATATTTATTTTTTTCAAAAAAAGGGAATGTTCAAATTTTTTTTTTTTTTAAGGTATTGGTCATATGCAATACACAAAAAATATTTTTATATTTGGTCAAAACACAAGCATCACAATTAAACGCAAACATCACAATTAAAGTTAACAAGCTGTCGTGTATATTCTAAGATTTACACTAAGCTTAAAACAACTCATAAAAAAAACTTGCAAAGCCAACCCAACTCAGGTCAGATTCGACTCACTTACTTTGACTCAAAATTCTATAACTGGGAAAGAAGTCCGTATGCACAAGGGAGCTAAAATTCTGAAACCAAAATTTTGAACTTAAAATCCTAGGATAGTGTCAATGCCTCGCGATCCCATCTTTTTTCTAATCTTGGGACCTGCTCTACCCGTTTCATGCAAAAAAAATAAAATGATTGGGAGCACCTTTATATCATGTATGTCACGGACTAAAAGGCACCCGAATAGAGAAAAAAATGTTGAGGGTCTTTGAAGCTCATGGCTTCTCGCGGTAGGGGAATGAAGCAAGCAAACACGCCTTTAACATAAACAATAAGCTAAACTAAAAGCAATGAAAGATTAGTGGGCTAGCTTATAACATTTGTTCATAAAAAACCCGAATATTCAAAGCAAAGGAGTAAATAGATTTGGAATAGAAACTTATAGATACCTAGTTTGAATATAATAGGGAAGAAGTAGTTGTGGCTTATACCTACAGATCTTGCTTGCAGAAATGAAGTACATACTGATGGGTTGCCTCTACTTTTCTTACCTTTGATGACTAGAAGAAAACCTTCCTCTTTTTGTCATTAAGAGCTTTTCAAAGCTTTAAGAGTTTTGTAAACTCCTTTTTAGCAAGAGAGGATTTTTCTCGTTGTTTTCTCTTATTTTCTCACTTTCTGTTTTTGTTTCTTCTCCCTCTTCTTCTCTTTTTTTCTCTCTTTTTTTTTTGGTTGGCCTCTGTTTCACTCTCCTATTTTTCTTCCTCTCCCTTTTGTTTCTTCTCCCTCTCCTCTCCTTCTTTTCTTTTTTTCTCCCTCACAAGTAAGCAAAGAAGGCTTATATATAGCCTATATGTAGCTCTATTTAGGAAAAGACTCATTACACTAATCTAGGATATAATCTCAAATGATTTACAATCAAATAAAGCAAATTAGGAAATTAAGATATTCTGTGATTCCTATTCTATGATTCCAGTAATTATTCTTCACATTAACACTCTCATCTCGACCATTTGTGTTAGGGATAAAATCTCAACCATTAGATGATGGTGTGGTTCCTCTCTTTATATCATTTCAAAGCTGGCACAGAAGAGGCGCAAAACCATTTCCCTTGGACTAGAGCTAAATTGAATTGTAGTTGAACACTTGGTGTGAAAAAGGGTGATATTCTTGTATGCCAAACCAGCCACAGGACGCAAGGATGAGAAGAAAACAACTGACTAGCAGGAACAGTTGCAAAAAAAGGAAAGAATTGTAGACGGGGAGGTGTTGTTCTCAAAAAGCAAATGAACAGTACCATGCTAATTATATTTCCAGGATATGGGCAGTTTTCATACAACATCGTCTAGCTGAATAAGAGACTTAATGTAAAAGAGAGAGACAATGTCATTTGTTGTTTGAAAAGAAAGGTAAAGTCAAGAGCAAAAATGTATCGTGGTAAAATTTCTATCATTTTTTTTTTTATCCTGCCCCTGTATTTTTCCATTTCTTTAAACCAGCCAACTTTCCTCCAGTATCGTCTTCAATTAAATCCCTAATTCAAAACTTTTTCAAATCAATCCTTGGTCCAAAAAAGTCCTTCAAATTGACCTGCAATTAGTCTTCAAACTTTAAGCATCTTTCAATTGTGTCTCTACAAACTCAGACCAAAATCCTTTTCGCAACAAGATTCTCTGCTTTCACACTAGCTAATCAAATGGGAAAGCTTTTGATATCAAAATCAGGCGATTTAAAAAAACAGATTCATCTACATATACAAGATTACAACTTTCATGAAGGATTCAAATCAGATAAAATTGTTTTAAAGGATATAATCCGGACGCCATCTGGTTGGTCAAAATGGGTTTCTTGATCCGATTCAGAATTGACAATACGGAGCATCCCAATACAACTAAGAGTCTAACATAAGCACAATGAGCCTTAGAACCCAATAAAGGTGCAGATCAATTCTTTAACATGTCATAAATGACAAAATATAGCTAGGATGGTCAGATATTGTACGAAACCAAGTTAGAATCAAAGTTAAAGTTGAAATAGAGTTGATTTAGTACATAATTGTGACAGCAGTAGAATAAGTTTTCAATACAAATTTTGAGGGATTTATGTAACCTTAAAGACTAGATAAAGAATGAACAAATTTAGCATTATGAAGACTCCTAATTAGCCTAAGAATCTTAACAATTTCGGCAACAAAGAGAGATGATAAAGAGAGCAAAAGACAACTAAAACAGGGTTTGAAAAACATTTATTTCTTTTTTTTTTTTTGTTAATTTTCAAACAACCATGAACTAAACTCCTATATTTGGTTCAAGAGGGATACACACCATCTCTAGTACGTGAAGCCCAAAAATGAGTAACAACAATATCCTTCATAATACTCATACTAACATTCCATGATAGTTTAATATTCACTATAACACAATAATAGATCATTCTTAATGCCTGTTCAAACATTCCATAACGGTTTGGTATTCATTATAGTACGATAACTGATCTTTCGTAATGAATTCATTTCAGGAAATTAACAATATGCTAGAAGGGGGTAGAAGTTACCTACTTGTTCCTCCCGTAGGGTGTCCTCGTTCAGTCGAAGGTTCAATCATGACCGTACCATCTAACATATCAATGATCACAAATCAACACATTTGCATTCGGTAATCACATAACTCGTCACCATATATATTTTAAGAATGCACATATTCATATTCAAGTGTTTCCTATATTACACAATGATATAATGAAATCGTTATAGGTATTTAAGTCACTTATGACATGGAAATTTGTCATAGAAAATCGACAGCAAAACTGATTTGCTGGTGACACAGGATTTGACAGCGAAATTGAATCGCTAGTGACATAGAGTTTGGCAGTGAAACTGATTCACTGGTGACACAAGATTCAATAGCAAAAACTTATTTGCTGGTGACATAAAATTTGATAGTGAAATTGGGTCATTGTCAAATCAAAACTCGTTAATGAAATACAGTCCTATGGCTTATGCATGAAATTGTTAGCGTACTTATCTATTGTTGATGAAAATTGAGTCGCTGCCAACCTAGACTTGTCAACAGGATTTGGTTTTATGACTGGCACTGAAGTCATCAGCGTACATAAGCTACTGCTAACTCGGAAATCATTGACGAAGAATGAGTTGCTACCGACCTAGAAATCATCAACACAACCTATTTTAATGGTTGATGCTGAAATCATCAACGTAATTTAAGTTACTATTGATTCAGAAATCATCAGCGAAAATTCAAACAAATCTGGCTTTGCTTTCTCCCTGGACTACACGTAAGATAAACACTATGCTTTTCTCCTTTGTAACACTTCCTAGCCGAGACTTGGATACATACCGATAACAATCATATTCCAATTTCTATCACAAGGCATCAACAATGCACAACCAAATCCCAACATGCATATTTGTTCTAGGTTTTTTTAATTATTATTTCTAATTATACAAATTCATCCATTACACACAAAAAATCACTGCATTACCATGAGATGATTTTCATTTTAGGTTTAACATACTCCTAAGGTTTAACAACAATACAATCATTTACATGCTCTCATTCTATCTCATTTTCACAAGTATAACCACAACAATCATGCCACAACCATATTTTCATTTATTTGAACCATATTCATGTAATTCATTAATCTCATACCAAAAATCAAAGGATGAACATCCATATAGTTTCGGTTCCAGCACAAAAATGTTCCTAGGATTCCAACAAGATCACAATCCAAGCATTTTCATTACTTCATTTCATATATCATACAAATACATCAATCATTTGTGAGAATTAAAACATAAATATTAATTCAGATTCTGCTTTAGCTTCAGCATGTCCTTAGGAATCTAACAAAGATTTCTTAGTTTCATTAAATTTGAGTTTATCACTTTTATATTATACAATATTAATGCCTTACATTAAAAAAATATGTGTGTGTTTGAATTTAAATTTTAGTACCAAGATATATAAGAATCTATTAGCTTTTCTTAATGTATTAGATTGACATAGGTTGTGCACCCTTAAAATTATTCAAAAATAGAAATTAATATCGATTAATTAACGTGTGATGAAATCTCTAAGAATAATGGTTTTCCAATGAAGTTGGGCTTGAGTAACAACAAGATTTGCAAAACAAGTTCCCTTATAGATTTGAGAACCCTCTATTTTCTAAATTAATTCAGGTGAAAGAGAAAGGACATTGTGAATGTGTGTTTAATTACAGAACAAAGTTTTGGGTTGAACTAGAAAAAAAGGAGATAAAGTTTTAGATAAAAAGGAGAATAATAACTTATCTTGAAGTTTAAAGATGTTTATATAGTCTTAAACTCATGTATGTTTGTTCATACAGGGGTTAAGTGGTTAATGTGCTTGTTACCTTTAATTTTGAATCACTTTAAGGATAGAGGCCTAATAGTATAATAGATCATTGATTCTTAGTTGTGTGTGTAATGTACAATTGATGACATTGAATTAATCTTTTAGGTAACATGTATTTGTGAGGCATGCCTATTCATGAGTGTACATCAAGTTCGACTAGAGCTTATGTATCCAAATGTGCAAATGTTGTCCAAAATTTATAAGATCTAGGATCTAGTCTTAAGATACTAGCATCGACATATTAGGTCATCAAAATACCCTCGGACCCAAACCATGAACGACATGCCTTAGGGCATATTGGTCATTAAGAAGCCTTTGAGCCCACGTTAATGTTGTATGTCCTTAATGGTATTAGTGTTGGAATTTGTTTATAAACATTTAATTAGTTTTTTAAGGCTAAGTTAAATATGAGTTCCATACATATTTGGGGTTAAAACCATGTTGAATTTTGGAATTCAACACAAGTACTTTAACATGAAATATTAATATGTTTTAAAAATAAATTAAAGGTGAATGATAAGTTGTTTTAAAAAAATCTTTGGTTAACAAAAATTTCAAACTCAAAATAGCTTTGTGGATTGGATAATAAATTTGTGGGCTCATGAGTTTGGGCTTGATTTTAATTAATAAAAAATTATTTGCTATTAAATTCCTATTTGATTAGTAATTTCTTTTAGTATCTCAAATATTTTGGTACGTGAAACAATACATTAATTATATGATAAGAATGAATGTTATTATGAGTAGTTCATAAATTATAAAGATTCATAAAATATAAGAAACTAATATTTTAGTTCTTAAGGATTATAAATAGGTGTCTTGAATTGGTAAAAAGTCATATGAAATTTCTTGATTTTTTTTCTTCTTTTGTTATTGGTTTTTCTTAGACTTGTTCTTCTACTCTATAGCTTAGATTTGGTCTTGTAAAGAGATATTAAGTATAATTGATTTGAGTTCATTATACCTTATTTAGGAGTATACCTAAACAAGATTTTGTTGTTGGAATCTTGAGAAACTTATTGAAAAAAGTTTTTTTGCACCAAATAAGGGCTCATATAACTTTAATAACAAATAATTGATCATTAACAAAATAAAAATTTTCAATTTGATCAAATTCTAAGAGCTCCAACAAGCAAGTGTTTTATATCCTTTTATTTTAAATATTATTTTGATATATGCTTAAGTACGCATACAAAAAGTTTATAATTATAAATTTATAATAAACATATAATTTTACATTATTATAAACCAAACATTATATACTCATGTTACTCGAACACAATTGGACTAGAAGGTGCACCTCCAAGCCTAGCTCATGGTCATACAGTTTCAATCTATTATAATCGTACTTAAATGAGCTTTAAGATCCATAACTACTTTGAGTTATATGTATGTTACCTTATTTGTTTTGTGTTTGAAAAATATTTTAAGAAAATATTAATTTTTATTTTATTTTATTTTTATTTTAAATTAATATTTTTTTTTTATGTTTTTAAATTATTTTGATGTGCTATATCAAAAATAAATTTTTAAAAAATAAAAAAATATTATTTTAAAAAAACATTTTTAAACCCTAAAAACTGGCCCTGGCCTTTAGTTTTAGTGAAGAGGTAACCCATCTTGCCTTGGAGTTTGGAGTGTAATCCTTACACGCAAAAAGTTTTATGGAGTGGCATAGGATATAATAAAAAAAATCTCGAGCAAAACAAAAACAAATTTTTATATATGATAGTTTTAGTCTGACCTTCCTTGATGAATTGAGCATTGAACACCTCGCCATTTGAGAACCGTCGAGGTAGTGCTGACCTTCCACAGACACTTCTTCTTCTTCTTCTTCTTCTTCGTCATCATCATCCCTCCCTTGTCAAAAACATCATTCAGGCAATAGCACGCAAAGAGCATACCTATCATATATAAAAATTGAAGTGGAGAGAGCCAACGGTTTGATCACAAAACCAGATCATAAGTCTCACTACGTGGGAAATTGAAAACAGTCAGAGCTATAATATACAAATATATGCCATGGAACTGACTAAATCAATGTGATGAGGTAAGAAATTAAGGGCTAGCTAGCTATTAAATGGCTAAACTAAATTATCTAGTTTTCCTATCGCATAACTTCCGGATGTGGTAAAGCACTGCAAAGGGGAGGAGAATCCAGGTCCAATCCTATCCAATTATTTGGAGTCAAATCAAGAGAAATTTTATTTTATGATCACTGGGCTGGAAAACAAATGGCAGTATCCTTGCTAGCTAGGGTATGGGTGGCACGAACCTGCTTTCATCAAGTATTTTGATCGGATTTTAAATTAAATTGGAAGATAGTTGAATTGATCAAATTCAAGGAAAATCTTTTCCCAGCCTGCGTCCCTTGTTTCTGAATAATTGCCTCTTTGTTTAAGGTCGAAAACGGTTAGTAAAAGAAGTTTGAAAATCTTAAATTAATATGTACATGTATTGACTTCCATTATAATTGATTTTATAAAATACATACATGGTTAACATATAATTTATTAACCATCTATTTTTTAAAAAAATAAAATAATAAAAATTGTGTATATTGAGCTTTATTATGGGATCTAAGTTTAATTATGAAAAAAAGCTATTATTTCTCCAATTAGTTGATCAAAATAAATAAGTTGGATTAGAAAGTATGCTATGAATTATGAAATTTAAATTTGTACAAATTTAAAATAAATATTTAATTCATGATATTGGTAGCATATCAAATACACTACAAGATTTCACAGTTTTACCGACGGAAATATTCCGTCGGTGTGTGATAGAACTTTCGTCGGTAAAGTATTTACCGACTATATTACCCACGGAATACTCCTGTCGGAATACCTTTTGTCGGTGATTCCACATTCCGTCGCTATATCGGTCGGAAATACAAAAAAAAACTTTTACTGACGGTTTTACCGACGGACTGTGCGCGCCAAAAAAAAAAAGTTTCCCGCTTGGAATATACCGACGGAATATTTTTCGTCGGTGTTATAAAAATACCGACGGACTAACTCCGTCGGCAAAAGTGTTGGTGATATTTTATACCGACCGAATATTGCCGTCAGTAAATACGTCGGTAAATGTATATCGACGGATTTGTTCCGTCGGTGATGGTCGGTGACGGTGGCAGACAGTGTCCAATGCCGACGGAGTTTTTCCATCGGTAAATCCCTGTGTAATTGTTTTTTTTAATTATTTTGAAAAAATAATATAAATTAATGGTAATACAAACCAATTATGCAAATAAAATTTATATTAAGCAACAAAAACTCAAAGTGAAATAATATTCATTACAAAATGAATGTGTTTCAAAAAAACATTAAACAAAATTTTAAATGTAAATAATGTTTATTAAAAATTAATATAAAGGTGGAGAAGGAGGAGGAGGAGGAGGATGGGGGTTAGGCGGCCAAAAAGGATTAGGCGCACATGTCCTTGTGTCATGTTCATGACCATTTGCCGAAGCTCTTCATAGGCCGCTCTTTGTTGTTCAGACTCTGCTCTATGTTGTTCGTTCGCCAATCTTTGCTCTTCTTTGAGTTGTGTGTATGTCTCTGATAGGTGGTCGCACCTTTGCTGCAAGGCCACAAACTCTTTAGATTGGGAGCTCGATACAGATTGGGAGCTCCCAGCGGTTGAAGCAGTACCGGTCGACCGCAAATTGGCCGCGGTAGTGTTGGAGAGCCCGTAAACCCGATTTTTATCGGGTCCACCTGACGATCCAGCCTCCATCCACAAATCCGGATCGAATTCTGGATGGGTCGATGGATCGTCCCCGTATCTCTCCCTCAACCGATTATTATAGGTCTCCTGAAAAAAAAAATCATCATATTCAATTCAATAAACATAATAATAACTTACAAAATAAAATGGTTGAACAAACATACCACAAAATGTTGAGCACGGTTGTCAACGAGCTGTTGCGTCCCCTTTTGGCGGTCATGACTTCGCACGTGCTTCTCCACAAATAGCTCCATAGGGCTCGGCTCACGTCCAAGAGACGTAGCCTATAATAAAAAAAATGTATTAACAACAAATTAATTGAACGATATATTTCATTTAAATTAATCTTACCATCTGTTTCACATGTGCAGAAAACAGAACGGAGCCGCCGGTGTGCATTGTCACCGAGCCATGAATTGGCCGATTCCGGTTGCCAGCACCGGACTGTGAGCGTCGAGTGAACCGCTCAGACGTCACATGCTGAAGATAGTGCGACCATATATCTTCCGGGATGTATATTGGTTTGAAATCCCTCCAAACCGCAACATCATTCCAGCCTTGGAACCCCTTATCCCTCGCTGTTTTTTTTGCTTTTTTCTGGGTGTCATACCAAAAATCACGCAACCTAATTCACGCACGAAAAAATTACATTTCGAAACATAAATAATTATGTAAAAAAAAGTCGTATTGTTTTCGATGTTACCTAATTGCCGCGTGATTTTCCCACTCCCTCCTCACAACAATGTCATGTTCATCGTCCCAATAGAATCGATGTTGTATATAAAAAAATAATTTTTTAAAATGTTAATAATTTATTTACAATTATAACTAGAATTTATTAGAAATAAGTTGAAAATTATATATTAACACGAACCTCAAATCTATGAAACCATGCATTGATTTGAGGCATCCATTCAGGATGTCTAGATACCTGACTCCATTGAAACAATGGAATCTCCATCGACGCTTTAAACGCCGATGATATTACTCGGGCGGCCTCAATGTTTGTGAACCTGAAAAAAAATGAAATTAATTTGTGATTACTTCATAAATTATGTTTTAAATTTGTTTTTTTTTATATATAAAAAACTAAAACCTTAACAAACTTACATTGAAAGATCGTCCTTCCACTGTGCCTCGTACTGGCGGGTAAATTGATTCCGCTTCGAAGGCACGCCGCTTCTGCGATGTGAAACATCGCTGGAAGAGGCAACATCGATTGACGGCGCAGGTGGTGTAGGTGCCTCTTCTTGAGAGGCACCTAAGGAAACATCATCATCGCTGCTAGACGAACTTGATTCGACTGGACGTAAACGACCAGCTCTGGTTTTCATTTTGCGCATCTAAACAATTTTATATTAATAACTGTATAATAAAATTCAAAAGTTAAAAAAAAATCAGCAGCACCTCCCCTATACTGGATACTACCCAAATCCACAAACCTGCAAATATTAACAATAGCCACAACAAATTGAACCAATCTATACTAATTATTCCAACATAGTCAACTATTAATCCTAAGATAAATTCAACGTTAACAATTACAATTCACAAATTAATCAATAATTAAATTCAAAACAATAAAAAATATGACAAAAAATAAATTCAATAAATTCAACAAATTAATCACTACAATTCAACATTAACAATTATAATTCAACAAATTAATCAATAATTATATTCAAAACAATAAAAAATATGACAAAAAATAAATTCAACAAATTATACTTCAACAAATTAATCATTATAATTCAACATTAACAATTATAATTCAACAAATTAATCATTATAATTATGACAACAAAACAATAAAAAATATTCAAAAAATTCAAAAAAAAAAAAACCTACATCAATAAAAGGAACGAAAATATACATACCTTAATAATGTGACAAATTCAAAACTTTATCTACATTACCAAAAAAAAACACCAAAACAACAAAATAACAAAAATAAAAACAACTAAAAATAAATTAAAAGTAAATAAATTAAATTGGAAATCGATAATTATTCCAACAAACGCAATTATTAATTCTAAGGTAAATTCAACATTAACAATATTAATTCAATAAATTAATCAATAATTATATAGGCAATACAACAATAAATTATATTCAATAAATTAAAAAAAAATATAGACTAACAATTAAATTAACAAATATTCAACAAATTCAAAAAATTCAAAAAAATTCAAATATTCAACTTTAACTAATTCTAAGTTAAATTAACTAATAACAATTCTAACAACACAACAACAAAAAATATTCCAAAAATTCAAAAAAAAAACCTACATCAAGAAAAGGAACAAAATATACATACCTTAATAATGTGTCAAATTCAAAAACTTTATCTACATTGCAACAAAAAACACCAAAACAACAAAAATAAAAACAACTAAAAATAAAATAAATAAAATAAAATAAATTAGAAAAAAAACACATACCTTTTAATATGATGAAGATTTACAACACCAAATCTTGCTAGATATTAAAGGTGAAAGTGTTTAAGGATTGAGGGGGAAAAAATGAAAAATCTGAGGTGAAAAACGGAGAAGCGAAGCGGCGGGGAGAAGAAGAAAAAATGAGGCGAAGCGGCGAGGGCTGGAACTTATAGGGCAGTTTTACCGACAGAATTAATATCTGTCGGTAAAAGGTAAAAAATTCCATCGGTAACAGGTCAAAAATCCATTGGTATTTTTTGAATTTCACCCCGAATTTTTAAAAGCCCTCTATATTTTTCGCAGTCCGTCGGTGATTTCGTCGGTAATATGACAAGTTCAGAGGCGCATTAATTCACACAGTTTGGAAATCGCGCGGTCCGTCGGTATTTCTATCGGTAATATGTGTGACCGACAAATTACCGACGGACCTATTCCGTCGGTATTAGCGTCGACAAATCTGTCGGGAATCCGTCGGTCATTGTGGCATTTTGTTGTAAATATTTTCGAACTCTCTGTGAGATACTGACGGACTATAATTCGTCAGTATTCCCGTCGCTGATTGTGGCATATTGTTGTAAATATTTTCGAACTCTCTGTGAGATACCACCGGACTAAAATCCGTTGGTATACCCGTCGCTGATTGTGGCATTTTGTTGTAAATATTTTCGAACTCTCTGTGAGATACCGACGGAATATAATCCGTTAGTGTATGTGTCGGTGAAGCCGTCGGTAATGTCGTCGATGTTGGTGGCATTTCGCGTAATTAATTTCGAACTCTCTATGAGATACCGACGGATCACTATCCGTCGGTATGGACGTCGGTAAGATTGCATGATGCAGGAAAGGTTGTCTTTGTATTGCCTGTTTACCTTCCTGTAGAAACTTAACTGATAAACTGTCCATCACATAAACACAATAACCACATTGCTTAAACAGTAAATATTTTGTTTTACAAAATACATCATCTATAATCTAAATTACATGAGACAAATGTTTTTACATAGGACTTCATTTTCATAATTAGTCGGAATTTTCTTCTTCTTCCTCATCAATTGAATTGTCATCATCTTCATCGCAATCTTCAATATGGATATCATCTTCTTTATCGACATTTGCTTCTCCGCTAGAGCTGAGAACAACATTCAACTCCTCTCCGTCAATATCAACAAGACTATCATCGAGAACTCGAAAATTTGAATTTTCTTCCAATTCAATCGAAGGAGCAACTCGATATGGTTCAACCAACTCACAAACTTGAAAGACTTCATCTCGCACACTTGTGTCTTCGTTCTCATCCTGAACAACCTCGACACGACCCCGTGGTTTCGTTTTTAAAACGAAAAACCAATCAACTCTTGAACGATCCTTTCTAAATGAAGGGGTGTATGTGTAATAAACTTGTTGACATTGCTTTGCGAAAACAAAGACATCGTTTATGTTGCGGAGTCTAGCTTTTGAGTTGATTTCGACCAGACCATGGTGCGGATCAACTCTGATTCCTCTGTCCGTCGTGTCATACCAATAGCATTTGAATAAAAACACTTTATTCTGCTCGCTATGATATTGCAGTTCGACGCCCTCTTCTAATCTACCATAGTAGTCAACTTCTAACTGGCTACTTGTGGATCCCTTAACACAAACACCGCAGTTGTATGTCTTTCTTCCTTGCCCGTATTCTTCAGTATGGAAAACATATCCATTGACAAAATACCCGTTGTAGCACCTAACTTTTCTTTCAGGGCCGAGGCTTAGTGAAGACAATGACTTGTGCGCACTCCTTCCCATTTGATAAACCTTGTAAATATATGTAATTAAATGTACATCAATACACGGCAAATGAACGAGAATCTCGTAATGACATGCATACGTTAGAATGAGTTTGTGATAGTGCTTACATGTGTTGACATTTTAGTAAAATCAATCTTTTATTCCAATGAAAAATTATTAGAGTATTTTAAATGGAAAATTTATAAACTAGAAAATGTAGTAATTATTTTGGAGGCTCTTGACATTTTAGTAAAAGGCAGGCAACGATTTTAGTTTGATGGATTTAATTGAAAACATGTGAATATGCTAGAGACTAGATGAGTGAATATTTCTTGTAGCCATTCCATTAAACATGAGTTATGATTGGGTTCGTAATTGTTATTTCTCAAAAAAATAAAAAGAGAAAAAAAATTAAAATAATTGTGTTTTGAAATTGATAAGGTTGATCCGATGATGTTTGAACTAATATAATAATGCAGTGACCCGAAAAAAAAATCATATTAGATTGATGAATGACATTATAATACTACATAAAAATTAACCAATTTAAATCTTACCGTCCCAATTAATTGTTTTGTATCTCAATTTGATATTAGTTTGTATCTCAATAAAAATTATTAATTTTGATCAAAATTATCTTGAGAACAACATCATTTCAATGACTTATCACTCCCATTGTCGTATTCTCCTCACAAGAGCTCAACGTTGTGGTGACTCTTTCTAAACGTGTTCTGGATGGTTTTTAGTTGGATAAAAGAGTCGTCACTTAATATTATAGCTACTAGAAACCCTAACCGGTCTTTTAAAGATTCTAAGCAAGGGATTGGTTGCATAAAGAGAAGGTATTAACATCCTTATTACACTTTATCTAAGATATGTTGCATTATTTTTCTTTGTTTGCTATGATCTAATAATGTTTCTATTTCTATCAGCTTACTCTGATGACTTTGCTATTATAAACAAACTCTGGTTTTCTAGGTTAAGAACTTGATCTGGAATGGTGAAAGGTATTTAATTATCATCAAAGCTTTCTTGAGATAAACTTTGAATTTTTAACTATTGCATCATTTCAAATAATATTTCAAATAAAATTTCTTGTAATTTTTTTATTCTTATATTATGAGTGAATGAGTTATATTACTATCAATAATATTTTAGATATTAACCTCATACATGTTTTTTATCCTTATATTAAATGTGAGTAATAATAAATAATTATCCCTAATAATATTTTGGATATTAACCCTTTTGTAAGTTTTTCATCTTTATATTAAAAGTGAATAATATATTCTCTTGTCAAAAATAGATTTTAATATTTTTGAAATACATGCCAAAATCCTTGGAATACACAAACTTGTTATCAAATCCATGCAATATATTTTAGAACATGCCAAAATATTTTAAATTTTAAAATAATGCTTAAATAATTTCTAGGATTTTTCATCATATGCAAGGAAAAAAAATATTTATTTTTATTTTTATTTTTTTTACAGTTTTGTTTTGAAAAAAACTCATTTTCCTTTGAAATAAGAATATCAAAATAGGTCTAAGGATGTGTTTGTCAAACATGCCCTTAAGCCAAAATTTCTTTTATCAAAACAGTGATAAACCAAACATGGCCTTACCATTTGACCCGAAACCTTTGGTTCGACCATAAATCAAAGTCCATTGGTTTGACTCGAAAATCAAACCAAGACTTACACCAGAATCCAAAATGAATCAAACTTGAAAAAACCACAAAAACTCTTTATCAAAACGAATCCAAACCTAGAAAAAATAAAGAGCACCAAAGAACATTCAAACCAATTCCAACAACATGAATTCGAATTAGGAATAGATTTCATTAAATCAAAGGCATATAGAGGTTGTAAATCATGCAAGGAGCACCAGCAATCAAGCATTCTTCCACTTCGATTATCAATGGATCCCCACAAATTAGTCAAAATGTGTTTAGTGTGAAAAAATAAACTCTGGAATCAAAACCTATAATTATCAATTATTGACACAAAATAACCATAGATTATTGACTAATCAAGTCCCCTAAAGTGTTTATTGCAAACAAATGGACTGAAACTGGTCAAAATCATGGATCTAGGACAATGTTCTTGGGAAGAATTTAAGAATACAAACCCAAAAATACCCAACACATTGTCAAACCCAAAACTGGCCATTTGGGTCTCTAAACACACTGCTTTTGATCCTCACAAACCATATTACCATACTAAGTATAATTGAATCCAAATAACTAACAAATAATATTAAATCATCAATAGCATACATGAAGTTTCAATTTTAAAAATTGCCAAAACTAACAACATGCATATTTGATAATTTTAGAGTTCAAAATTGATATCTTAACACTTAAAAGAACTTAATCAAAACTCAGAAACCTATAATATGAATTAACAGTATAGAAAAAACATCAACATCCCTATTACCATATTGGTCATATTACAAAAACCATTTCATCTCAGCAAAAACAACATTCAAACATTTTGTAAACATCCATAAAACATTAACAACTAACTCAAAGCAGCATTAAGCAAAAAAAAAAAAATATATTTTCATGCATTGAACAACATCCAAGCTCAACACCATAAAACACCAAAACAAGTCTAAAATATCATTACAACATGTAAGAAAAAGGTAGAGGTATTCCTCATAGACATCACCTGTTTGGTTAGATGAAGGTTTTATACCTTCAAAGATTTAAACAATGGTTGTTACCTTTTTTTGCTTTCTTTTGCAAAACTTTACCTCTATAAATTTTAAACCTTCTAAAGCTAAAGAAACCTTTGTGATAGGCTTATGAACCTTCAAAATTAGGGTTTTTTCTTAGTTTTTTCTTTCTTATTTTCTTCCCTCTTCATTCTCTTTCTCCTCTTTTGGTTATGATTTTCCAAGGTATTTATAGGGCTTTGCTAGGTTTTCTGATGGATTCAATCAATGATTGATCAATGCTTGGTTCTCTTATTGAAATGGGAGGGTTTTGGACAAATTTCAATAGCTAAAAGCTCTGTTTTTTTGCTAGTTTTGCAATGATGGTTTTGGTTTTTGGGATTCTTGGTGGTTTTGCTAGACTTGGAGGGAAATTAACTATTTATAGCTTCTGATCTTGAGAGAAAGGTTTTAAGCTCTTAATAAGAACCCATTGAGAAGTTTTAAAATTGAACACACAAAAAAATAAGTGGTTTTTGCATAATAGGTATCACAGTCATGGTTGATTGAGTTGCCCACTTTTAAAGCTTCGTTAGAGTAAATCCGATGTCATTGTTGTTGAAGAGCTCCTGATATTAATAGAAGAGGGTGCACACTTTCCATTTGGATTCATCCTTACTAAATTTAAAGGCATATAGCTTCACATTTATTTGTTTGAATGTGTCAACTCGATCAGCCCAAAATCTATCAAAGCAGTGATGGCTTATCAGGGACAAAATGTTATTGAGTTTATTGAAGAAAATGGGATGTAAACTATAATAGCCCGAGATTTTCTATCTTATCATGATCAGAATTAATGGTAAAAAAAATTTAGTCATTATGTCAATGATGTTGAACACAATAGCATTCCAGAACTATCAAGTAGATTTTATTCATTAGTATAGTATAATACCCATACGACTTCATAAACCAACATCATCATACAAAGAACTCAATACACAAACACACAACATTATCTTTATATATTCATAAATTTACATTCATGTTCTAATATAGTTATCATTATAAGTCTTTACAAAAGTGTCGAACGGTAATTTCAGAATTAGTATACTTGTTTGTATAAAATACACAAAATCTTAGCTTACAAATACATAATTCATGACAAAATATGTGGATTTGTGAGACAGGATTCCTACATACCTTGGTTATGTGATATCCATGTTACAATACAAAATGAATATAAGAATTATAACCAATTTAAACATGACAATAAACAACTAAAGGAATATTATTGCTGCTTTTTGTTATTGATCTAAATAAGTATAATCCTTTCTTTATCCCTTATATGCATAGTGTAACTTTCATTATTTTGCCAATTACATTGTCCTTACCCACTTGTCCCAGCCTTACTATAGTAGTTGTAGGGGCCAAAGGTAATTCATATGTCAAAGTTATTTATTTCACTTCATTCCAATTATCTCTTATGAAAAGTACTTAACACATTTATCCACATTGTTCCAATTCGATCATCCATCTTAGATGCCATTAACTGAGGCTAATTATAATATCCACACTCGATCATCCATCTAGGATGTCTTTAGACATAGTTAATCACAATACCCAAACCTGGTCATCCATCTAGGTACCACAAGATATTCTATGTACGATCCATTTTTTACCATAAGATAGTAATAGATCTTTCATACTGAATTCATTTTGGAGAATTTATATTATGCTAGAAAAGGGAGGAAACCACTTACCTGTTCCTCCTGTGGAAAGTCCTTGTTCGGTCGAAGGTTCGATCCCAGTCATATCGTCAGACACATCAAACAATCACTAATCAATATATTTGCATTCGGTAATCACATAACCCATCACCATACATCTCAAGAACACACATGTTCACATTTAAGTGTTTCACACATCTTATAATTATATAATGAAAGTTATTATATCAAGACATTTCTCTTAATTTTAAGTCACTCATGAACGTCTTAATGTTTAATTCTTAAGTTTCAAGGTGAGTTGGGTCAAGTTGATGACAAAAACATCACAAGAATTAAATCAGTTTTGACATGAAATTCATCAATAAAGTTGAGTCACTGTTGTCATAGAAATCGTTAGTGAAAAATATGTTGGTGGTGACATGGGAATCGTCAGCGGAAACGACTTTCATAACTGATGCATGAAATTGTCAATGGACACAATCATTGTTGGCTCATAAATCATCAATGAAAACTTAGTCGCTACCAACCTAGAAATTATCAACGAAAACTACTTTCACAGCTAACATATAGATTCATCAGCGAACACAATCACTATTGACTCAAAAATCATCAATGAAAATTGAGTCATTATCGACTCAGAAATCATCAATAAAAACTATGTCATTGCCAATTTAGAAATCGTTAGTGATGGTTAAGTCATTTCTGATTTTACTTTCTCCCTAGGCTAAGCATAAGGTCTATACTAAACTTTCCTCCTTTCTAACATACTCTAACCTAGTTGGACATACCCCGTTACCAAATCACATCTAATTTATCACAAGATTGTCAAGCAATACGCAACCAAGTTTCAACATGTATATTTTACAAAGGTTCTCTTAACCATCACTTCAAGACTGAAACCTAATGTTGCCATAATCATACTTTCTATGTTTTCAATTCCATCATGCCAAATTCATCACAATTAATAGTCAATTCAAAATACACAAGGGTTTCATTTCCATCTTATGTCTTATTTCTTTAAAGGTGTTCATCATGCAAGGTGTCTTTCATGGTTTCCCCTTATTTCTTTTGGAGAACATTGTTATCCATTCCCCCCTAATTTACACATGAGATTCATTATTTTTATCACAAGTATATTTACAACAACATGCTACAACCATACCTTCATTCATTTGGTTCATAACCATGCAAATTCATCAATCACATAACAAAATCAAAGCCTTAACATCAACATGAATTCTATTTCAGCTTAAGTATGTTCCTAAGAGTTTAATAAGATCACAATTCATGCATTTCATCATTTCATTTCACATTCCATATAAGTTCATCAATCATATATGAAAAGTCAAGACATCAACATGAATTATGTTTTAGCTCAAGTATGTTTTTAGGAGTTTAACAAGTTCATAATCCATGCAGTTCATCATTTCATTTCACATTCCATGCTTTCCTTTCAACATAATCGGTCCTCCCTTATATTTATACACTCAAAATCATTTATATTCATTCATATTTCTTTGTAAAAGGTCTACATATGTGTTCTTTCATCCCTTATTCTACTTAGATATTTTGATTTCGTTATTAATTCTTGAGTTAAAAAGCCTAAATTAAACTCAAAAACCAATTTTCATTGTCATTAAACTCTCAATAAATTCAATTAAACCCTGAAAAATCCTAATTGAGTTATTAAACATCTAATTCTGAATTTTTCTTCCCAAATTGGATTTTGTTTGTTAATTGACACAACCAAAAGATTGATGTTTTATCCCAAGTGCAAGAGTGTCAAAGTAATAAATAACCCGGAAGAATGGAGTCGAACCACAAGTAGGTTAATTATATAAATTATAAATAATAATAATAATAATGAGTTAAAGAGAATTTTTAAATGTGAGATTAATGTGAGAATTAAACAATGATAAAAACAAATGTTAAGGTTAGAGGATCCACTAATGGTATTTCAAATAAGTATAATATAAACTCTTTTTATTACTCAACTGGAAACCACATACAAAAAAGGTTCCAATCGGATGATTTGTCATTAATAGCTCATTATAAATTATTAACATAATCATATTAGTTATCTTATTTAAGTAAACACAATACTTTTAAATATTGTCAGGAATTCATGATGCTAACTTTTATTAACAACAAATCAAGTTCCTTTC
Organism: Populus alba; assembly: GCF_005239225.2. Lineage (NCBI taxonomy): Eukaryota > Viridiplantae > Streptophyta > Magnoliopsida > Malpighiales > Salicaceae > Populus > Populus alba. Next base: position 15,065,128 of record NC_133291.1, read on the forward strand.
ATAGCACAGGTGTCGTTTATACCATATAGTTGGCAATGAAAGATCAAGCATTTATTGTACCAAGTAATATATAACACAAATCTAGATTAACCATTTAACAAGTAAGGTATTAAGAATTAATAAGATAAAAATAATACCCTACTCGAAAGGAAGTGAAGAGCAATGCCTTTGACTAAGACATGTTAATAGCAAACTTTCTTGGATATAAGCGTGGAAGTCGATCCATATTGAGTTTATACTATACATATCCTAACACCTTTAGTGAAACCTTTTCACCTTGACATATTAAACTTAGCTAAACATTATGAAGAAGAGAAACATAAATATATAAGTATAGTAAAGGAAATAAAAGGCATAAACAATAAATTAATGAAACTATAACATGAAATAAAACTAGAACATTAATACTACAAAGAAAGAAAGCAAGGAAATGATCTTAATCTGAAAATCAAGATGCTTAAGTGCATGGCAAATGCCTCCTTTTATAAGCCAAAATTCAGAACTATTGATTTGATGTCTAATTGTTGAGTGGATGGCCACATCTTGACTTGGTGATAATCTTTATCTTCTTCTCTAAACAAAACGTCATTACTAACATCAGAATTTTAATAGATAGTCTTTATGAAAGTTTTGGAAAATTGTCTTAGCTTTCTAACAAAATAAGAATCGGTGCATTTGGATTTTTAGAACTCGAGATATGGGCTGAACAATGAACAATGTCTAGGCTGTATGACATATTTCGACTTCTCCGTTGTTGCTACCATTTGAACTCGAAAATGACACTTTTAAATTTGGATTCCTCATGAAGTCTTAAGCATATGTCTTAGCTTTCCATACATATAAACCAGACCTAAATCCAAGTTCTACAGCTCCAGTTATGATCCAATAACTATAACCGAATGATGTTCTAGTTTGAATTGAACCAGCATCTTTTTTTTTAAGCTTAACCCTCTTTTTGTCTTTTCACTTTCAATAGTTAAACACATCAATTAATTCTTTAAATTGTGAGATATGGCTGCATTCAAAATGAGCATTTACCATAAATTAAAGATATTTTATGTTATCAGACTTGTTATTATAAAACATACTTAAGTTAGGGAATTTAATGATATTTTAAATGCAATATGATGATATAAAACCTTGATAAAAATGTATTTTTAAGTACTAATCATTAATAGGGTCTTCATCAGTCAAAATTGAATTATCAAATTTTCAACTTTGGATATTTTGTTCCTCCTTAATCAGTTTTTGGTAATTTTCTAGATATTTTTTATGTTCTTCCCCTACCAGTCAATATTTTTTTTTTCTAGATGTTCTTATTAATAGTTTCATCAAACATGAAATTTACCCTTAATTTTAGTGTACATTTAGTAATGCGGTGCGTAATTATACAAAAATATTTTTCAATTGAAAATATATTAAAATTATTTTTTAAGTTTTTTTTTTAATTTTTAGCATCATCACATTGAAATCATTGAAAAATATCTTAAAAATAAATTTAATATTTTTTTCAAATAAAAAACACTTTAAAAAGCAAGTTAAACGCAAAAACAAATATATTATTTGGTATTATGGTGCATTGTACTTTATAATTAAAAAATACATTAAAATAATATTTTTGTTAGATTTATTTTTATTTCTTACATAAACATATTAAAATCATCTAAAAACACCTCAAAAACTTCAATATAATATATTTTTCATATAAAAAATAATTAAAAAAAAAAAAAAGCAGTAACGCATCTTGCTTTTAGAGTTGGAGTCTATTCCCGGCAAGCAAAACGTTATGGGGTGGCATAGGATATATAATAAAGAAAATTGCGAGAAATACGAAATCAAATGAATTGAGAATCCATATCCAGGTCAGAAAGTCATAGTCAATATTGGACACCTCGCCTCGCCTTTTGATAACTGTGAAGCTAGTGCTGACCTTCCCTTCCTGGAGGCTACCCCGATACAGACACACACTCCAAAGTGACCTTTCCTCCTGCTGTATAAATTGGCATTGAATCCCAGCACCAAAGACAGCAGCAAGCACAATGGCTCTCACCCATAATTTTCTTCTTTTCTGCTCCCTTTTTCCCTTCTTCATCATCCCTTCCTTGTCAAAAACATCATTCAGGCCCAAAGCATTAGTCCTTCCCGTATCAAAAGACGCATCAAGTCTCCAATACGTTACCCTGATGAACCAAAGAACCCCTTTAGTCCCTGTAAAGTTAACCCTTGATCTTGGTGGCCAGTTTCAATGGGTTGACTGTGAAGAAGGCTATGTATCGTCTTCTTATAAACCTGTACGCTGCAGATCTGCCCAATGTGCCCTTGCTAGGTCAAAGAGCTGCGTCACTGAATGCTATTCTAGCCCCAGGCCAGGATGCAACAACAACACATGTGCTGTCCTCCCTGACAACACGGTAACACGTACTGCCACTAGTGGTGAGGTTGGTCAGGATGTTGTTTCGATTCAATCTACTGATGGATCGAATCCTGGCAGAGTTGTTTCTGTGAATAAATTGATCTTCGCTTGTAGTGGAACACGTTTCCTAGAAGGTCTTGCTAGTGGTGTCAAGGGCATGGCTGGCTTTGGAAGGACTAAGATTTCACTTCCTTCTCAGTTCTCTGCTGCTTTTAGCTTTAACAGAAAGTTTGCCATTTGCCTGACCTCTTCGGCTTCAAATGCTAAAGGTGTTGTATTTTTTGGTGATGGGCCATATGTTCTTCTTCCAGGTATTGATGCCTCCAAGTTTCTCATGTACACCCCATTAATTCTCAACCCTGTAAGTACAGCGTCTGGTTACTTCGAAGGAGAGCCTTCCTCTGATTACTTCATCGGAGTCAAGTCTATCAAGATTAATGGAAAAGCTGTTCCATTGAACACATCATTGCTATCCATTGATAGGATCCAAGGCACTGGCGGAACAAAGATTAGCACTGTGAATCCATATACAGTGATGGAAACAACAATCTACAAAGCTGTCATTGCCACTTTTGTGAAAGAGCTAGCCCTTGTTCCTAGAGTAGCATCCGTGGCACCATTTGGGGCATGTTTTAACTCAACCAACATTGGTAGCACAAGGGTTGGACCACCCGTGCCACAAATTGATCTTGTCCTGCAAAGCAGTAAAGTTTTCTGGAGGATTTTTTGGTGCAAACTCAATGGTTCAAGTTAAAAGTGATGTCATGTGTCTTGGGTTCGTGGATGGAGGTCTAAACCCTAGGACTTCAATCGTCATCGGAGGTTACCAATTGGAGAACAATCTTCTGCAGTTTGATCTTGCCACTTCAAGGCTTGGTTTCAGCTCTTCACTGTTGTTTAGACAAACAACATGTGCCAACTTCAACTTTACATCTAATAATGTTTAAAAAAAGATTGTTTCCTTTCGTGAGAAATACATCATGTAGTGTGTTGATCGTTTGCGCATGTAGCTGTTTTTTTTTTTTATCTGATATTTGAATCTAAATAAATAAAAAATTTACTTGACATCCAACGCCAACCTTTCAAGTAATATTTGATTATCATCTAGAAAAAAAAAATTTAAAGTGCGAATACAAATTTTAAAAAAAATTGAGCAATACAAATTCAAATGAATTGAGAATCCAGGTCCAATCCTATCCAATTATTTTTAGTCAAATCAGATAGCTCTCAGGAGAAATTTTATTTTATGATGACTGGGTCACCAGTTTTATTATACTTGGATTTAAATACTTTTGGTAATATGCAGGGCTAAACTCATTATATGCATTCTGTATTTTCACCGATGCATTAAAAAAGCTTTTCTTTTATCAATTAAACATTCATATTTTCAATTTCTATTAATTGAATATAATTTATCTAAATGGAAAAGGAAACTACTTAATAGAGAGTGTGGACCAAGGCGATCTAATTAACTCTAATGAAAGAAAGAAAAAATTACTCGTGTCTTTAAAAAGATTTTACTCTATCAATTGAGATGGATTTTTCATTACTAAAAAATTGATGAATACAAATAAAAATATTAATCAATTTTTTCTATCAATATTTTACAGTAATCTTTACCAACCAAATTTTTTCCATCACTAATTTTGTTAGTAAATACCGACAAAAATATGTTGTTGGTATTTTTTCATGTGCTAACCTACGTGTAAGTTTTTACAGATGCTGTTACCGATAGAATTACAGTTGGATTCAAACAAACAACCTGTATAGTGACATGTCAATTAGACTGACAGAATTACCGATAAATTAATAGACAAAATAATTCCATCGGTAATTTTAATATATGACCTGATACTCGACCCCCCTCCCCCTCTCCCATAGTTCTCCTTCTACCTTAAAAAAACCTATGCAACAAAACAAACTACCCCCCCTCATCTCAATATAACTCATTTTTTCACAGCTTTTCCAGTCACAATAACACTCTGTTTGACAACATTCGTGTTCATATTGAAATTTTATTGTGGATTTTTCATCTTAAGTAATGCATCTATCCTTTTTTAAATTTGAATACAATTTTAAAATGTTAATTTTTTTATTGTATATTTTTGTAGTATATGTATTTTGTTTGAGTTTTTACTTGTTTTATTGTTTTTTCTCAAATAAACTTGTTATATGTATTTACAAATTTGTACATGTTATGGATTGATTTAGATTCTGTAAAATGGTATTTATTTATAAATTATTGAAACTTATGTCGAATTACCGACTTAGGTGTGTTGTTATGAAATAAATAATAGCTTGTTTAACGAGTATGTTTTATATTTTGTCAATTTTATTGTTGAGTTGTAATTTCATAAATATGTATAAATTTGTATCTACGTAGATAATTGATAATGAATTAAGAGAAGTATTAAAGCATGTTGAATAATCTTGAGGTAAACCAATATTTTTGCAATTTTATTTACTTAGCGTAATTAATTAATACATGTTGTCATCATTATTTAATATAGGTTTGATAGAAGTTTTGGATGATCATTCATGGATGTATCAAGGTTTACCTCAAGAATTGTGGATGATGAATTATTGTAATGGGGTTCAGGGTTTTATTAATTACACAACATATAATCCGAGAGAAATATTAGTGGAAACGGTATTAGATGTCCATGCAAAAGGTATAAAAATAAAAAGTTTGTCGATCCAGATGTTGTAATGATGTATCTTTTGTACAAAGGGTTCATAAAGGAATACCTGTGTTTGTATGCACATGAAATACCATTTGTTCCTTACGAGACCATGGTAGAAAAGATAGTTGGGTCAACTTTTAGTGCTAGTAACGTCCATAAAGTTGTACATAACAACAGTAATTCTTATAGGACTATGGTTATGAATGCGATGAGAATGAATTAGGGTCATGCCGGTCAATGTCCAATCATAAATGAAAAAACTAATGCAGACGCGACCAAGTTTTCTTATCTTTTGAAAGATTCTAACAAACCATTATGGGATGACTGCACAAATCACAGTAAATTATCAGCCATTACACAGGTGTTTACCATCAAGTCAGATTATGGGTCGAGTGAGGCTGGTTATGACAGAATTGTTGAATCAACGAGAAGCATTTTACCTGAAGAGAATAGACTGAAAGAGAACTTCTATGCTGCTAAGTCCATGATAAAAACCCTTGGTCTAGAATAACATAAAATTGACATGTGTCCAAACTTCAGCATGTTGTACTATCTTGAAAATGTTAAGCTAACCGAGTGCATGACATGTGGGCATTTCTGTTATAAACTCAGAATTGATAAGGAAAAGACTATTATCGCACATAAAAAACTTAGATATTTTTCAATCATACCTAGACTGCAGAAGTTATTCATGTCACTAAAGAATGTTGAGCACATGACATAGCACCAATCACATGATACGGTGGATGGAGTGATGGTGCATCCTTTCGACGGTGAAGCATGGAAATATTTTAATAGTGTGCGTCCCTACATTGTAAAACATCTTTTTTTTTTTACTACCACCGACGTTTCTTCCCAACGGATCATAGGTACAAAAAGAACAAAAGGGATTTTTTTTGGTGGTAGAGTTTAAAAGGATATTGCATCACCATGTCTTTCTGGTGAAGAATTGTATGACGTGGTGTTACAGTATAGTGATATTATTTTTGGTTTCCAATTTGGTAAGCAAAAGTTTCTTGGTTTTAGTTTAACCTATAATTAGGTAAAGCAAAGTATTTTTTGGGAGATTTTTTTTTGGAAGACCAATCTCCTCTGCCATAACCTTGACATCATACACATAGAAAAGAACATGTTTGAGAACATTTTCAACACAGTTATGGACGTGAAGGGAAAGACAAAGGACAATATCAAGGCTATAATGAATATAATGTTGTTTTTTCACTGTAAAAATATAAAGTTGGTTTATGCTGGGTCATAGGTCACAAATCCCAAAACAAGCTTCGCCTTAGACAAAAATGCACAACTACTAGTCTACTAATGGCTTAAGAGTTTACGTTTTCCCGATGGACATGCCTCAAACATATCAAGGTTGGTTAATTTGGAGGATTGTAGATTGTATGGAATGAAGAGCCATGATTGCCATGTTTTTATGCAAACACTCATTTCATTAGCTTATCGTGATTTATTGCCAAAGGGAATATTAGATTCACTCACAAAGATTGATTAGTACTTAAAAGTGAATTTTTATCAAGGTTTTATATCATTATTTTGCACTTGAAGTATCAATAACTCCTTAACTAAAGCATGTTTTATAATAACATATCTAATAATATAAGATATATTTAATTTATGGTAAATGTTCATCTTAAATGCAGGTCTATCACATAAATGAAAGGATTGATTGATGAGTTTAAGTACTGAAATTGAAAGGATAAAGAGAGGGCCAAACTTAGAAAAGAGATACTGGTTCAGTCCAAACTGGAACATTGTTTGGTACTTAGGTCATATCTGGAGCTATAGATCTCGGATTTAGATTTGCTTTATATAGTTGGAAATATAAGACATAGGCCTAAAACTTTCATATGGAGTCCAGGATTTAAAAAGGTTGTTTTCAAGTCCAAATTATAACAACAATGGAGAAGTTCGAATCTGTCCTGCAACCTAGACACTGTTTAGTGTTCAACACCTATCTCGAGTTCTAGAAGTCCAAATGACCTTAATTGTTTTTCCTAGAAAGATGAGACAATTTTCTAGAACTTTCATGGTACAAATGGTTCAAATTCGAATGTTATCAATGACGTTTTGTTCAGACAAGAAGATAAGGATTGTCACCAAGTCAAGATGTGGCCACCCACTTAACAATTAGTCATCAAATCAATAGTTTCAAATTTTGGCCTATAAAAGGAGGCATTTGTCATGCATTTAGGCATCTTGGTTGTTCAAATCAAGATCATGCTCTTTATTATTTTCTTTATATTTTTGTAATGTTTAAGTTTTATTTCATGTTATATTTTCCTTAATCTCTTATTTGTGCTTTTCATTTCCTTTACTACTTATGTTCTTATGTTGTTTATCTATATTTCTATTCTTCATTATGTTTAGCTAAGTTTATTATGTCAAGGTGAAAAGGTTTCACTAATGGTGTTAGAATATGTATAATATAAATTCAACATGGACTTCAATGTTTATATCCAAGAAAGTTTGTTATTAACATGGCTTATCTTTTTATCTTACTAATTCTTAATACCTTGCTTGTTAAATGGTTAATCTAGATTTGTGTTGTATAACACTTGGTACAACAAATGCTTGGCACTTTCATAACTTACCGTATGATATAACCTACACATGTGCTATGAAAGGAACTTGATTTGTTGTTAATATAAGTTAGCATCATGAATTCCTAACAATATTTAAAAGTTTGGTGTTACTTAAATAACATAATTAATATGATCATGTTAACAATTTATAATGAACTATTAAGGATAAATCATCTGATTGGAACCTCCTTTGTGTGTGGTTTCCAGTTGATTAATAAAAAAAGTTTATATTATACTTGTTTCTAATGCCATTAGTGGATCTTCTAACCTTGACAATTGTTTTATCATTGTTTAATCCTTACATTAATATCCCATAAAATTCTTATAAAATCTTTATTTTATTAAATATATATATTATTTGTAATTTATATAGTTCACCTCCATGTGGTTCAACCTCGGTCTTGCTGGGTTATTTATTACTTTGACACTCCTACACTTGGGATAAGACATCAATCTTTTGATCGTGTCAAAGATTAGTCATTTCTTTAGAGATACATGCTTTAATAAGTTGTAGACACGGCACATTGAGAGGCTTGAAACAAATATTGTCCAGACAATATGCAAACTTGAGATGATATTTCCTCCATTATTTTTTACCTTGATGGAGCATCTACCTATAGATTTACCATATGAGGCAAAAGTTGGAGGCTCAGTCCAATATAGATGGATGAATCCATTCGATAGGTTAAAGATTACACATGCAATGTAATTAAAAATGTATTTTCATTTTTTAAAATTAAACACATTCATTTAATTTCATGTATATACTTGTTCAAACTTAAGAAAAAATATTAAAAATAAGGCGCATGTTGAGGCTTCAATATGTGCGGCCTATATTGTTGAGGAGATCTCAACATTTATCTCATACAATTTTAAGCCTTATTAAAGAACAAGAATTAATTGTGTTTCAAGGTGTTGTAATGTCGCAATCACACAAATTAATTACCCTAACTTAAATAAACAAGATAATATATAGCAAGCAAGGGGTTGATCACACAAGGAAGGTTTACTTTAGATTTTTAAGCTATACGATATGCAATAGGGGGATTTTGAAATTATGTAGGCTATAGGAGAATAAAACAATCAATCTAAATTAAATAAATCAGAAAACTATCAAGAGAACAAACCTTGATTTCAATTAAACATCCATCTACGAAAATCTGAACCAATCATTAAAACAAAACATCAATTTATATTCTGAATCTTTATATTTTCTTAACATTGATTAGTTAACATATCCGCTGTATAACTAACCCTAATCAACAAATAATCACAGTATCCGCACTAGTAATTGAATTCAATGAAAACCTTAAGAACTAGATAAATTAATTAATCTAGACAACATAACTATCCGCAATTCATGTTTGATTTTTTCGAATGTTCTCCCTAAGTTAATAACATAGATCCACCATAATTATTAAACTTAGTTGCTTCATAAGTTTATATACCTCAACAACGGTTTTAACATCAAACTTAGTAATAGATTGCTCACAATAATAACTTAGAGTCTGCTTTAGCAATTAAAATAAACAATGATAGGTAATAAGTATAGGAAAACAAACATATTCATCATGTAAACTGAAAAGCAAATGTAAGAAATTTGAAGTTTTATGTATCCTGGCAACCAAGAAAAAGTGCTTAGCCTTGCATATCTATTGAACACCTAATCAAAAGGAAAGAAGAATGCATGATTTCGAGTTATTGGAGGAAAGGGTTTTTTTCTTCTCTTATAGTTGCCCCCTCTTCCATTCTCTATTTCTTTTCATTTGATAGAAAACACCAATCCCTCTTTCCTACAAAATACTTCTTACCTAAATAGACAATTTACATTTCAATAGTTTAATAATTATTTTTCAAACAAAAGAAGAAATAGCCTTGCATAAAATCCTTAAGCTTTGACTTTGGACCTAGAAGAGTTAAATTGCCAAAATAAAGACTTGCATATCAGTTTGGAAGCTTTATGAAGTAATTTGGACTTATTTCTTCATAAAACTTGTCTGCTGATATAATTCATATGTCATTTTAGAAAAATCATATCTCTCTCACATGAGCTATTTTTCTACTGAACTTTGGTAGGCTAATAGGTCTTTAAGTCAAGAATCCAAAAAAATTTAGTTTGCATCAAATGGACTTCTCTAGCTTAAGATATTCAAGTCGGAATGATGGAAGGTCAACACTGGCATAATGCAAGATTTGTCTTTGAGGGATGTCATTTTCATGCTCTTTCTTTTCTTTTTTTTTTTTCCATATATATATAGAAAGGTATGGATGTTATCTTTATAATTCCACTAAAATCTCTTCTTTTTTACTTCTAAAGATCAAGCTCTTCACCAAACAACGATCAGAGATCAAATTTGTTAATTATCTCCAATTTTCTTTTTTAATCTTACATCCAAAAGTACCTTCAATACATAAAACAAAGAATATCAAGATATTTTATATAAAAAACAAATAGGCAAAATATTAGGTAAATATGGGTAAAACTATTAAATAATATGGTTGCATCACAAGGCATGACGATGGTGGTGAAGTTCCTTCGAGTGAGAACTTATTAAAATTCTCCAATCCTAAATGAGCCACACAAAAAATTATTGTTAGAAGAAGATATTTATCTTAAATAAAATTTAGACAAGCATATAATTATTGCTTATTTAACTGCAATGAATTGAGACCTTTTATTCAATAAGTATACTACTTAAAATTTGTTATTAATGGACTATTTATCTCTTGTAATATCACAAACTCATAAATTATTGAATACCTCGTAGGCAACATCGTTAATATTTACTGTCTAAAAACTCACAACTAACCGAATCTTAAATATTTTGATTACAAGATGAACAATTTACCACGTAGTTCAGAAAACATGTAAGTACTATTTAATTATCATTATCTATCGGGATACTTAATTTTATTACACATTTCTCATTCAATGTTCATTATTGTAATTCATGTACCATGTTTATAAATTAGGAGGGAATGTTAGTGCTACATTGTCTTTACTAAATCTGGGTCCTAAAAGAAAAGTGAAGTGTTACAACGGGTATTTTTTCAGTGGATACATGTTTCATACTAAAAAATATGGGCAGGGTAGAAAGACATGTAATAGTGAGGTTTGTGTTAAGGGATCGAATTCTAGTGAGTTTGAAGTTAACTACTATGAGAAATTAGAAAAGATAATTGAATTGTAATATCATAGTGATCATAATAGAGTATTTTTATTCAAATTTTATTGGTATAACACCACTGACAGATGAATTAAAGTAGATCTTCATCATGGTTTGGTCGAAATTAATTTAAAAGCTAGACTCCACAACATTAATGATGTCTTTGTTTTTGCCAAGTAATACCAACAAGTTTATTACACATAAACCTCTTCTTTTAAAAAGGATTGTTCAAGAGTTGATTGGTTATCTGTAATGAAAACCAAACCCAGGGTCGTGTTAAGGTTGTTCAGGATGACAACAATGAATCAAATATAAAAGATGATGTCTTTCAAGTTAGTGAGTTGGTTGATCCATATCAAGTTGCTTCATCAATTAACTTAGAAGAAAATTCAAATTTTTGTGTCTTTGATAATATTTTTGTTGATGTTGATACTGAGAAGTTGAACGTTGTTTTGAGCTCCAGCGGACAAGCACAAGTTAATGAACATGATGATAGCAATGAAATCAATGTAGAAGATCGTGATGGAGCTAACAATGAAGAAGAAGTCAATGATAGTCAATTGAAGAAGAAGAAGAATATAATTTTGACTAATTATCAAAACACGAAACTATAATGTCATAAACTATAATATAATATTTATTGACAAAATTCTCTACAAAGAAGTATTTATTTTATTATTGTTTTGTGAACTTGTGTTATTGTGTTTTGTGTGCAACATTCAATTTGAGTATCTGTAAGATGGATAGATAAGAAATACATATACAATTTAGTGTTAGACGTTGTTTCATGCCGATGGAAATATTGACAGACTATATACATTACACCGATGGAACTACCGGCGGTTCGTGTCTGTCAGTGTATTCCAGAGGTGAATGGAACTATTCCCCTCCCCTAGCATTGTTCATGACACCGATGGAAATATCGACGGTTCATATTTATCGGTGTATTCTAGAGGCGAAAGGAATTATTCCTTTCACATGTCGGTGATGACAATTAAAGTTTACTAACTAAATGACAGGTTCTAGATGAAATCACTGACAACTTGTGATTTCCAACGTGCTAGTAATTAATGCATCTCTGACTATTTACTATTCACTATTTTTATCGATGGAATCACAAACAGAATGGAAAAAATCTGGAGGGCTTTTTAAAATTTCATCGCGAAATTAAAATTTCAAGACTTTATCGAGGAAATCACCGACAAATTAATTAAAAATAATAATATTTAATATTTCATCGATAATTTTCTCGCGAAAATGTAATATAAAAACCCAACGAGCGCATCAGAACTTCATTTTTTTTTCTCTCAAAGCTTAAAATCACTCTCAATCTCTTAATCCTCTCCTCAATTCTCCAACACAATCAACAGGTATATATGGTGAATCTTTTTACATATTTTCGTCTTATTTTTTCTTCTTTTATTTAGTTTATTTTTTTTTTGTTTTTATCACACATAAATAAAATTTGAAGTTAAGCATACCATTAAGGTATGAATTTTTCATTCCTAAGGCCTATATTTATTTTTGAATTATTTGTTTTCATCTATGTTTTTGTCAATATTGCAATAATGTTTTATTGTTTTGTTGAATTTTAATTATTATAGTCAAATTTGTTGTTCAATGTAAATTGAATATATAGGATTAAATTTAATTGCAAAAAATTCTTGTCAATTTAGGATTAAAAATATTGTCATGTTGAAAATGAGATAAAATTGAATTATTCAAAATTGTTGGTAGAAATAAAATAAAATCAACTGGTTCATAGCATATATGTTGTCTATTTGCAAGATTGAAAATTTTGAGTAGTTTCTAGTATAGGGCAGGTGTTCCTAAATGTTTTTTTAAAAAATCAAAATTGTTTATCCAAATATTCATCAAATTTGTGTAGATGCATCGAGGAAAATCAATTACACATCGTAAGCATATGATTGCAGCTAGTTCTTCTAGCAGCAATGATAACAATAATGTGTCATTTGATGCCGACTAGGAAGAGGCACTTGAAGGATGCACGTTGACTCACAATGCTGCCTATTGGAGTGCGGCTTCGCAATGTAGAGGCGGTGTCCCTTCATAGCGGAATCCATTCACCCGCAAATATAAGGTACATTGGAAGGACGACCTTTCAATGTAAGTTTGTTTTGCTTTGAGTTGGTTTATATTTAACAATTTATGAACAAATAATATTTTATTAAATTTATAAATTTTCAGGTTCACAAACATTAAGGTTGCCCAAGTAATAACAAAGGCATTTAAATCATTAATGGAACCACATTTCCAAACATCCTGATTGGAAACCACATGTTAATACATGATTTACAAGATTTCAAATTAGTGTTAACTTAAATTTTTTACTATTTTTTATGTTAATTCCTTTACTTTATTGAAATTATTGAATTATTTTTTATAAATTTTTAATGCAAGGCTAAATTTGAGTGGGATAGAGTAAATGATAATGTTGCAATGAGGGTTTGGGAAAATCATGTTACTCCTAGGTAACATCGAAAACAATACGGATAATATGTTTTTTAATTTTAAATATTGAAATTTAATTTGTCATTAACTCATCTAGAATACTTTTGTATCATGTAGGTTGTGTTATTTTTTATATGAGGTGCAAAACAAAATTAAAAAATATGCTAGAGAAAATGGCTCTACTAGGCTGGAATAACGTGGTGGTTTGGAAGGATTTCAGGCCGCCATATATCCCAAAGAATATATGGGTAGAATATATTCAGCATATGACATTCGAGTGTTTCACACAACATTCACAGTCCGGTACAGGGAGCCGGAGCAGACAAATTCACGGTTCGGTTACCACGTACACCGGCGACTCTATTTTGTTCGTTTCTCATGCGAAGCGAATGGTAAAATTAATTTTAATTACATCTATCCTTAATTAATTTGTTGTTATTTATAAATATATTTAATTGACAATATTTTTTTCTTACATGCTATAGCTCTTGGACGTGAGCTAAGCCCAATGAAGCTTTTTATGGAGATGCACGTGTGTAATGAAGACCACTAAAAAGAGGTGCAACAATTTGTCGACAACTGCGCTTAATACTTTGTAGTATGTTCGTTCAACTATTTTCTTTTGTAAGTTATTATTTTCTTGAATTTGATGATTTTATTTTTTTTATTTTCAGTAGACATATAACAGCTAGTTGAAGGAGAGATATCCTTCGACTCACCCGAATTTCGATCCGAATTTGTGGATGGAGGCATGATCATCTAGTGGACTCAATAAAAATTGAGTGTAAGGACTCTCCAACACTACGGTCGAGAATTTGCGGACGGCCTATAGTGTCTCAATTGTTGGGAGCACGTAATCGATACCGAGCACTCAGTCTCTAGAGTTCACAACCTTGTTACAACAACAAGTGCAAGAGCATATGACCCATCTAATTGAAAAATATGAACAACTTTCTGCGGATTATGAAGAACTCGGCCGAATGGTGATAGATATTAGATCTGAGATGGGTGGTACATGTGCACCCTCTTATTGGTCCTGTGGTCCTTGGAACGACCAGCCTCCTCCTCCTCCTTCTCCTCCTCCAGCACCACCTTTGTTTTAGTTTCATTGTATTTGAACATATAAATGTGTAATAAATATTTGGCTTTTATATGAAGATAATTTATTTTTACATACTTGGATTTTATACAATTTTAATTTTTTTCTTTTTATGTTCAATAGATTTTTTAAAAATATATATTTTTTAATTATTACGGATGGGGTTATCAACAGACTCAATCCGTTGGTATATTCTAGAGAGTTGGAAAAAAATTATTCCATGTGCCACTTCAACTGTTACATCATCAACAAAATTAATCCGTCGGTATTTTACAGAGAATTGGAATAAAATTACTTTAAATGCTACTACCAATCATCGATGGAATTTCATTGGTATATTCCAACAGGGAAATTTTTTTTTGGCATGTATTGTCCGTCTTTAAAACTATCAGGTATTTTTTAACTACGGACTTTCAACAGACTAGAAATTACTGACAAGGAGTTTTTTGACGATCGTTTTTCATCCTTGAATCCATCAGTAAAATATGCTCCAATGGAATATTAGAGTAAATATCGGTAAATATTTCATTAGAAAAACTGTTAAATATAGTAATGTTCTATTTTGATTACTATGTTTTAAGTTTTTTAAATAACTTGTAGTAAGAAAAGGAGGTGTAAAGATTTTCTCCATAAGAACCAATTATATTTCATTCTTTAGTTTTTTCTTGTTTTATTTTAAACATTGATTTTGATTTTTCTCTTTTCTTCTAATTTATGGATAATGGATTTATTTAATGTACATTGTCATCAACAGAATGAAAAAAAAAATCGAAGTCTTTTATTGAAAGAAATGAAAGTATATACACTTAAGTAGAGAAAAAAAAAATAAAAAGAGCCTTGATTAAAAAATTTGTACATAACACTGAATTTTGCATTTACCTCCCTTCATATCCTTAAGAGCTATGCAGCAAGTTGTAATTGGACGACAGATGCACAAATACAGGAGGATTTTCAAATGTCCATGACCCATATTGCCACTCTAGACACTACCGAGCTCTGGTCTATATAACCATTTGTTCTTGGTGTAAAGGCTCAAGAGCCTGCTTATTTTCTAGACATGGACAGGTCGTCGAGACAAAGGAACACCAGCCTCAAGAGCCCCAAATCTAAGAAGTAATGGAAGCAACTACGGACTTCCCTTTCCTCCACAACTTCAACTTTTTATGGCATGAAATGGGTGGCCCATTATTTATTTATTTATTTATTTATTTTCTAAAGAATGGTTATTTCAAGTCTTATTTACTTGTGTTTTGCAATGGATGGGTTGGTGGTTAGGATATTTTTTATATACTCACAAATTCGTTGGCCTACTTTTAGAATTCTGCAATCTTAAAATTAGGAAGAAAAGCATGAAATGGTGATTCACTATTTTTAAATTTGAAACGAGTTATAAATTAAATTAAAATTAACTTGATTAAATTTAATTTAATCCTAAAATCAACTAAAAATCTGGTTACTCGGTCAAAATCTAATTTAATTTTGTAAAAAGTTAAAAATGATATCGTGTTTCAATTATTATTTTTTAAATTAAAATGATATTATTTAAAACTAACCTAATTAATCTATCATTGTGAATGACATGAACCTTATGCAAGTTTCAATTACTTTGTTCAATAGCAAATTGAATTTTATAAAATCATCATAAGAATTCAGATATCTAGCTAAATATAGGTATATATATATATATATATATATAAACAGAAACCCAATTGACATTACTTCCAAGTAAAGGGTCGAAAGAGAATAAATTATTTTTGTAGATAATTATCAAAATCGAAAAAAAAAAAAAAAAAAAAAAAGGAAGGTGCTACTAAAACAAGGTGAACCGAAATTGAAGATTGTAAGTAAATTGTGGATAACCTTTTAAACTGGAAACAGTTAAGAAGCACAAACTGTACAACTCTTTCCCCCGCCCATTTGGAGAACCACATGAATTGTGTTGACTTCCTCATTTCAATCAATTCTCGCAAACGTCAATCAACCTATAAGCAAGAACTACAGCGAAAAAAACCTGCCATGTTTAAAGCTTCCCTTAATAAATGATTATTGATCAATGCAAGAAACATCTCCACTCCTCTAAACACCATGCTCTTTGCGTTTCCTTGGCTTCATGCAATACCCATAAAGAGTCTGTCTCCCTGGACTCCTATGTTGTAGATTGCAGTCCTGGTCCCTCGTATGAGATCTGTTCTCATGAAAATGAAACACTTACTTGAGGAAATAACATCTGCTCATGTTCCAAAGATTGCCGTGCTACCACCTGCATCATCTAGTAGCTCATCTACTGATGATCAAGAGATGGGTTCGAATTCAATGTCACTGAAAAGGCATATCTTTATTAAAAAATATAGTTTTTGCAGCTCTCTGCAGGGCATGGATCTAAATCCTGCACGCATGGTAAGCAATCCAACTCTCCTTAATATGCATGAGTCTAGCTAGCTACACTTCTTGCATCTTGCATAATTCCATTGATTCCTGCAAATTAAATTCCAAAATCATTTACAATCTCGTTGTAGACTATAAGACATACTGTCTTAGCAGAGAAACTAAGGTATCGTTCGGTTGCTGTCTGAGGATAGAAAAGATGAAAACAATTAGGACAAATGAGACATATCCTTTCTATCCTTCCCTGTTTGATATAAATTTTGGATAGAGGTTACAAAGAACACACCAGATTTCAACATATTGATCCTCACATTTTTCTGTCAGCAACATTTTCATGTAACTGCCTGAAACAGTAAATTATGCTGGTATAAATCGCAAGTCCAATTTCAAGTACCCAAAATGTTGTTAAAAACAATATTTTTCAACTACAAATCTTAAGTCCATTTTATCTAAAACGTGTAAGCTCCATTATGATCTGCAGGTTTTAGCAGAGATGGTAGGAACCTTTCTTTTACTGTTCTGTATATGTGGGATTGTAGCATGCACGCAGATATTGAGAGGAGAAGCGGGTCTGATGGAATATGCATCCGTAGCAGGATTAACAATCATCGTCGTGATTTTCTCCATAGGATCAATCTCTGGTGCTCACGTTAATCCTGCTGTTACCATTGCCTTCGCAACTTTTGGCCATTTTCCATGGTCCAAGGTAAAAAAGCATCCAAATTCTATTTACTGATACAATTTCTTCATATTTTTACACACCAATTTACATATACATGATACCAATATTGGTTTCTTCCAGGTTCCATTTTACATATTGGCTCAAACAGTAGGTTCAGTATCGGCAACATATGTTGGAAGCTCAGTATACGGCGTAAAAACAGAACTTATGACCACCCGACCAGCTATAGGCTGCAGTTCTGCCTTCTGGGTGGAATTTATGGCCACTTTCATGCTCATGTTCCTTGCAACCTCGTTAACAAGCCAATCCCGATCCGTAAGGCAAATCCCCCATGTTTTTGTTTCTAAATTAATTGTGTTGTTCTTACCACAAACATGCATATTGTTTTTTATATTTGCAGTCACTGCTTTTTTTCGGTGAATTTCTCAATCTCTATGGGAGAAATCTCCAATATGTTTTTATTTATTTATTTATTATATCTTTATATAGTACATGAAGATATGTTTTTCCATCCAATTTAATAAAATTATATTTTTCAGTAAAAAAATGCCATTACGTTTTATAAGAATATAATAGCAGAACTTTATAAAATTGCTAAAAATTGTTTTTGAGAGATAAAAAAATGCTTATTCCTCAAACGGAATTGCAGGACTCTGTCAACCGCTACAAAACCTGTTCATGACTGTAGTTGGAAAACTTTTTTGCAGATAGGCCCTTTGTCTGGTTTTCTTTACGGCATTGCCATTGGACTTGCAGTGCTTATTACAGGGTATGAACAATGAACGGCTGGAAAACACTCTTAAAGTATCGTTCCTTGTAATTTTCTCTTGGTTTTTTGATCTTGTTAGTTCTTCTTCTTCTTCTTCTTCTTCAGGCCTGTGTCAGGAGGATCATTGAATCCTGCAAGGTCATTGGGCCCTGCAATTGTTTCCTGGGACTTCAAGGATATATGGGTATACATCACTGCTCCAACCATTGGAGCTGTAGCTGGTGCTCTCATGTTTCATCTCTTACGGATTCGACCCCAGGCATGCAGTGCCAGTTCCTCTCCTGACGATGATCTACTTGTTCACTCCATAGCCTTCACCGAGAGCTAATCCATCGTGGTTTTCTTCTTTCTTTTCCTATTATTTAGAATTTGTTTTCGAAATATATACTTGTCCACCACACTATAATGAATGTGGCACCGTGTAAATTGCAGCAACAAAATAAAAATCACTAGGAGGTTGTCGGTGATTAATACAGAACTTATTGTTGTTTCGAAATTAGCAATTTTTTAGGTTTTTGTTCGGGAAATCAATGTTATAGAGCCAGTCACCTGGGCAAGGAGGCTTAATAACCTAAAAGTTTAAATTAATGGATTGTGAGTTTTTTTTTATTAATTATTATTTTAAAATAAATGGGTTTTTTTTTTTGTATTATGCAAGGCTTCATTGTTCATCCTCTTATACATTACTATGGATGGGTTGTGCATAATTTTATGTTTTTTTCAATTTGGTCCTCAAATTTGTTTTTCAGTGATTTAGTCTCATTGAAGACCAATTAAATTTGATTTCTTATGAAAAGATGGTATTGAAAGAAGAGAAACTGAAGAAAAAAAAAACAAACAAACAGGCATCAAACATGGATGGTATGCTATAAGTTTCGCAAAAGATGCACTTTGATCCTTGAATTTAAAAAATCGCGCAAAGTATACAATTTCAGTATCTCAATATTTTTCTAATTCAATTTTGGTACAAAGTTTATTTTTATTGTTTTTGAGTCCTGGTTAAGAGGATTCTTGCAATAAAAAAAGAAAAGTGTTGTTAACACCGAATTAGACCATTAAAACAAATGATATTTTTGTTAAATAGTTCCATTTGATTAGGGGGTTCATTTTATATGTTATTTTTTAACCTTTAATGTTCGTCAAAAAAATAGACATGAGCTTGGGTTGATTTTGGCTTTTAGGGCGGTGTTTCAGGCTTTTTGAGGTCATAGATAGATTTATCACGATTCCTACAATGTTTTGGGTCAAAAATGGATTGAAAAATGGGTTTTGAATGAAAAGACTTAAGCTCTAATTTTCCAACCACTATAGTGGCTGAAATTTGGGCAAATCAGATGTTGTGTTGTCTGAAATGTTTTTCAAAAAACAATTAGGGCAGACTACCCTAGTTACAAACAAAAAAAAAAATAATTAAGCGCCCAATCTTGAGGGCCCTAACAAAATAGATCAAGTCTAATAACGTCTTGCCTTTGCTTCTTTTTTTATGATTTTTTTATCTAAAATGTTTTAATTTATATTTAAATTAGTACTCCTTCTCTCTTTCATTTTATATGTAAAGTTTCTTTTAAATAACGATTATTTATTTTAGTTATGCATAAAAATTAAAAAAAAATCAGATAATATTTCTAATATATATAGCCTTGCATGATGTTTGTTTTCTCCTTTTATTTTATTCGATCAATTTAATTTATGTCTCTATTTCTATTATCATTTACTTAAATACAAAAATATTTTAATAAATAAATTTAGCAAACACAATCAGGTAAATGTCTCGTCTTTCAAAATTGAATATCTTGATTTATACTTGTCTCTCTATTTTTCAAGTTTTATTATTAAGTAACGGTAATTACTTTTTATTTATTTGTTCGCACACATAGTTCTTGATTTATTTGATTACCTATATGTATATTTTTTTTATTTGAACTTGATTTTTTAAACTACAGAAGTGCGTTGAAAAACTTGATTGTATAATTTTTTATAGAAAATAAAAATATTTAACCTGCGACAAAACGAGGATCACATAATTATTATAATACCTCAAACTTGTTATTCCTGGTCAATGCGGAATTTCTTATCACATGTAAAACTCAACAAATATCTAGGCACATATAAGTCTTTTATAGTTTGTTTGAGATTATAATAAAAAAAAATACTTTTTATTTAAAAATATATCAGAATAATATATTTTTTAAAATCAAGACATCAAAATAAAATAAAAATATTCAAAAAAATAATTTAGAACTTCAAAAAAAAACCTAAAAAAATAGATTCAACAACATTGGTTTACTCAACACATGAGTTTTATTAATCAACCATGTACGTTTAAAAAATAAAAAAACCATGAGAGCACACACTTACCCAATTATTCGGTGACAACATTGAAATCTGAAACAAATCATACAACACTTGCCCTCGTTGATCTGGACGTCCTGCACGTGTAAGGGTTTACACATAGAATTGAATACTATTTTAATCTAGAAATCTAAACTAAGAGGTTGCGGATCTATCTTATATATTAACATCTCTCATATTTTTTTTTAATTTTATTAATATAGATATATATATCAACTGAATTACAAACAAAATATATAGAATTAAAAAAAAAAAAAAAAACAATTTGATGACATGAAAGTTTTTAGGAGTGATTTTACCAACGAATTGACTGAGGGATTTAAAACGGGATCTCCATACAAAAATGGGAACCAATTCACCGTTAGAACTACCGATAGAATCGGCTACAGTTCAGTGCCGACAACTGGAACCGAAAAATTCATGATTCAATGACCACGCACACTGTCAACTCTGTTCCGTTTGCTACACATGCAAAACAGATTGTAAGATTAATTTAAATGAAATATATCATTAATTAATTTGTTGTTACTTAATTATTTTTTTTTTATAGGCCACGTCTCTTGGGCGTGAGCCGAGTCTAATGGAGCTGTTTCTAGAGACGCACGTGAGGAGTGAAGACTACTAAAAGGGGTGCAACAATTCGTTGTAACCACGCTCAACATTTCGTGATATGTTTGTTTAACCATTTTATTTCGTAAGTTATTATTTTTCTTGAATTGAATATGATGATTTCTTTTTTTCATTTTTAAAAGACCTATAATAGCCGATTGAAAGAGAGATATGAGGACAATCTTTTGACCCATCCAAATTTCGATCCAAATTTATAGATGGAGGTAGGATCGTATGTTGGACTTGATAAAAATCAGGTATACGGGCTCTTCAACACTACAGTAAAGAACTAGCGGGTGACTCGTAATTTCTTAACCGTCGGTAAAACTATTAATATTATAGTGTATATACTTCATAAGGTCCCATCAACCATAGAAATCCTACCATTCCAATTCTGCAAAATGGCCAGTGCTTAACCTAAACAGCGGGCGATGCTTCCAGAAGGAAAAATACATGAACAAGACATTTCATCCAATAGAAAACAAACTTGATTGGCGGACATATCGTTGGGTCAATAGTCGTTCCAGCAAAATGGGATGCTTTAAGCATTTACCAGTCCTCCGTGCCCTAGCTAGCTATATATGTAATGAAACAATACAAAATTTGATCAGCCTGCACCCCACCCCAAATACAAAAGAGAGGAAACCATCTTCATCATCGATCGTCACCTTCAAGTTCATATAATTATAGTACGTACATCATGTCATTTGAGTGTTATATATATATATATATATATAACCTTAATAATAATCTTGTCATCTTACGTTCGACAGTAACAGTGAAGTGTTGCTAAGTATATAGAAAGGACAGGCGTTAATCTCCAAGCGCCTAGAGACAATCCATCCAACTTCTTTCGTCATGTTTGTTTTTTTATTTAAAAAATATTTTTTAAAAAATTTAATTTTTTTTTAAATTTATATGTTTTTGATGTTTTTAAATTATTTTAAAATTCTAGTATAAAAAATAATTTTTTAAAAATAAAATATTATTTTAATATATTTTTTAATAAAAAAAAATTTAAAAATCGACCATAATTCCACTTTAAACGGCTAAAATTTATCCCGCTGGGTTACTCTCTATAAAAGAAGAAGCACCACTGCCCTAGCGTCTTTTTCTACATAAGCATCGGTTTTATCGTAAAATAGACTCGTTGTATATTTATACAGATATGGGTATCTTTAAAAGTGAAAGCGATGAATTAATGTTGTGTATTTACAATAATGATAGAAAGGAAAACAGTAGGGAGAGGCTTCATAGAAAAAAAAAATTAAAAAAATTTTAGTTTTTATATTAAAAAAATAATAACTGAGGATTTCTAAAATCTTCTTACCTAAGCATTTCTTAATGCAAATTATGAAATAAAACTTTTCAAAATTTAATTTTTTTTTCTAAGGTTTTTTTTATTTCTTAATAATTATAGTAGAAATTTAAAATTTTCAGTTTTTTCTAAGATATTTTTTATTTCTTAATAATTATAGAAAAATCATTTGTCAGTACTTTCACATGGACATGCAAGCCGACAACCAAAGCATATCAAAATAAAAATTGCACAAGAGATCTTGGCCTAGCGGTTGAAAGGACTTGTTCCCTTCCTCTGCATTCTGGATTCAAACCTCACCGTGCACGTCTGTCACCCCGCGGTGCCTTACATGCTCACTGGGTTTGCAGGATGTTCAGTGAGCCGTGGGATTAGTCGTGGCGCGCACAAGCTGGCCCGGACACTAACGTAAATCAAAAAAAAAAAAATTACATAAACCTCCCAACAATCAACAATTCAAATGGTATGTTTTATATTAAATTTATAGTTGAGTTTAGAATTTAATTCAAACACTTAATTCTTGTAATAGAAGAGATTCATTCTCAATTTTATTTGTTAATTTTATATTGTTTATTTATTTTATATAAGAGTGGTCGTTATGACTCTCTCTCATACTTTCATTTTATTACCATATTTTTTTAATAAGGCACGAGTAAAAGTTAAATTGAAAGAGTTGGCCCTTATATACCAATTTTGTATGGGAGTTCCAAGGACAAGGGTTACATTTGATCTTTATTTTTATTTTTTTTCATGACCAAATAAAACCTAGAACCCATGTCTGAGTGTCCTCTCATTTTTTTTCAATAAAAGTGTATCACTCACAAAATATCAAAAAAAAGAAAAGAAATGGAATATTTAAAATATAGAAAAATATATACTCCAAGATAACATGAATATTAAAATCAATCTCCCAATAAGTCGAGTGTTACTTATTTAAGAGTATCACAACTTTTTTTTTTAGATGCTTTTTTAAAAATATATTTACTTATCATTAAAAATATTTTTCTTTAGTATTTTTTAATAATTTTAATATACTAATATCAAAAATAAAATTGGGTTGACCATCTTGATCCATGACTTGGGTCTTGCGAGTTGATCTCCGCATTGAGTTTTAAAACTATAATAACAACTATTTTTATTCTTATTTTAACTCGGATCAACCCAAGTTGACCATCCAAACACGTGACTTGGGCCTTATCTTAAGTCGACCCTCGAGTAAAGTATTAAAACTATGATAATTATTGTACTTTTCATAAGATAGTGATGTCGTGGTGACCCTTTAACAGGTTGAAAGGTATTTGGTTAAACAATGAATCGCTACCTAATATTATGATTACTAGAAATCCTAATTAACCTTTAAAGATTCTAGGCAATAGACTATTTACGTAAAAGGAAGATATTAATCCTCCTAATATGCCTTATATAAGACAAGCTGTATTGTTTTTTGTATGGTTGCTATGGTTTGATGGTGTTTCTAAATTCTATCAGTCCACTATGATGAGATTGCTACGATGAATAAACCTTAGTTTTCTAGATCAAAAACTTGGTCTAAAAGGTCCAAACTTAAAGAAAACAGGTTTATTCGCAGCTTATACACTACAAATGAACCATAGCTAGAAATCCAAAGATATTTGGTGATTTTTTTTATTTCGAATGTCCAGGACTCTTGTATCATCGAAAACATATTGACATATTCTCAATTATCATTGAGGTTTCTTTCAAATAAAATTGAAATTTTTAGTTATTGTGTCATTTCAAATAATATTTTAAACAAAACTCCTTGTAGTTTTTATCCTTATATTAGAAGTGAATCGGTTATATTACTCCTAATAATATTTTGAATATTAACCCCAATATAATTTTTTATTTTTTTATATTAAAAGTGAATAATATATTTTTCTTGCAAAAAAACAAATTTCTAATATTTTTGAAATATAGGCCAAAATCCTTTCAAATTTTACAAAATGATTGTAAAATTCATGCAATACTTTTTATATTTTTGAACATGCAATTTTATTTTTTAGTTTTTGAGATTTTCTCTAAATTTTAAGACATGGTCCAATATTTGTTTTTTTAGGATTTTTGACCATATGCAATAAAATATCTTATTTATTTTTTTAACAAAAAAAAAAAATTAAGGTTTTGTTTGGAAGAAAACCCATTTTATCTTTAAATAAAACAATCAAAATAAGTTCAAGGGCATGTTTTCCAAACATACTCTTAAGCCAAAAAATCATTTATTAAAAAAAGTTGAAAACTAAACAAAGCCTTAGCCAAATGACTCAAATTTGACCCAAAATCTTTGATTTAACCATAAACCGAACAAAAAACACTAGTTTGACCCAAAAAACCAAAATCAAAATCAAAATTCAAAACATATCAAACTTGCAAAAACACAAAAACATTAAATTTTTTGTCCAAAACAGATTGAAACCTAGAAAAACTCAAGAACATGAAAAACATACCCAACAACATGAATCAAGATTCAGACCAAATATGAACAAACCAAAGACATAGGCATGTTGGAAATCAATAACTGAATAATAATCAAACATCAATGATTATAGACCAATAATCATAATTTGATCAAAATAGAGTTTGGTGCAAAAACAAATTTCTATGATTAAAACTTAAAAACAAAATTAGTTCTTAATGCAAACTAACCCTAAATTATTGATTTGTCATGTCACGTAAAGCTTCAAGTGCAAGAAATTGGACTATAAATGGTCCAAATCAATAATTGCCAAGGTAATGTTTTTCTAAAGAACCCTGTTTAGAAAACCTAGAATATTCATTTTTTCACCTTTAAACCCTCTATTTTTTATCCTAACAAACCACATTATTAATACCAAGCAAGGTTGAATAAAAAAAAATAACAAACAACATCAAATCATCAAAATCATGCATGAGGTTCCATTTTCCAAAACTATATATAACAGTCTAACTGTATGACTCGATCAATGTAAAAAGTTCCAACATATCCTCTTTATTTGAGGGTAAATAATTTTTTTTTTTTTCAAAAAATCTGCAGAGTTTCGTTTGTATTTAGGACATCCCAAGTTATCGACTACTTTCAGTTTACTCAATCAACCCACCATCACAAGGTCCCATAATTTCGGACCTTATATCGAACCTCATAATTCCACACAATATATATATCTTACGAGTAAGATCAATACGAACATAGTCCAAACATCATATCATAAAATTTAAAAGAAAAGGAATACTAACATGCAAAGAAAGTATTTACAACATAATAAGTGTCCCTAAATGTTTCAAAAGGGTTAATTACATGATAACTAAAATACTAAATGCTAAGCTGAACTTTTATAAATACATCAAGGTTTACATAAAAGTATACTACATAAAACGTTAATTCCCTTTTGTTTAAGTTAAATATTTACATAAGCTTTATAAAATAGATTCCTAAACTAATGATCTTCCTGAATGTTTGATGGACCTGTTACATAAATAAACATACCATTATGTTGATAAAGAATATATATATGCTCATGTAACGAATACGAACGAAGTATTAACTTTCTATCGAATCCATGAGAATTCTAACAAGGAACTTATATTTTATTTGTAAATCCTTTAAACCCAATTAACATTCATTTGTATATTCTCAGTTGAATAATCTTATTTACTTGCATACACTGGGTGACCTTGCATTACGGATGCCATTAGCCAAAGCTAATCTTGTAATTCACATCCCGGCAATCTTATCACGGATGTCATTAGCCGAAGCTAATCTTGTAATTCACATCCCAGTAATTCTATCACGGATGCCATTAGCCGAAGCTAATCTTATAATTCACATCCCGATAATCCTATCACGAATGCCATTAGCCGAAGCTAATCTTGTATTTACGCTAGATTTTATTTACATTGAACACGACATTTACTATAATTGCATACACTAGACAAATTTTAAATTATATAAATGCAAATAGGAGGAAAATCACGCACCTGCTTCGCCTGTCTCGCGACCTCCCTAATAGAAGATCCAATCCTGGTTACTCCTCTTGAATCACAAGGAAGTTTTTTTGGTTATGATTCCTTCAAGCCGATATTATAGAGAATTCATATTCATCCATTACTCATATGTTACTTTCTATGCATGTTCATTTCCTCATAATAACATACATACATATCTCATATATATTTTCAGAGTTAGTATCTCAATGTGTAAGCGTTCGTATGACTCAATTCTTTTATATTCTTATTTATAGTATTCACGTGAAAGTCTATTGTTATTGTCCAATTTTCAATTGTTACTATCTACTTTTGAACTGTCACTGTCCAATTTCCAACTGTCATTGTCTGACTTTGAACTGTCACTGTCCAATTTCCAATTGTCACTGTCTAACTTTGAACTGTCACTGTCTGACTTTGAATTGTTACTGTCCGAACACTCATCAAGTTTTTAACTATATCTAAGGTTCTAAAACTCCATTTTAAGTGAGATTTATCTCGTTAGAAAGCTAAGACACGAGGCTACCAGTTCTCTGAGGAAAGAGAACCCAGTTATGCCTCTAAAATGGTCAAAATTGCTCATCAACTAATCAGTCTTGCTACCCTACATAATCAGTCATGACTTAGTTTCTGTTGGTAACCCATAACTAGAGTTCTACATCTCCAAATTGAGCAAGACCAGTTTTCTTGGTTATCTAACATTCAAATCTACAATTTTTATGAGGAATCCAATCCTAATTCCCTCATCCCTCTATTCAAAATCTCACCGAAAGTCAGGAGACAATTCTGTCCAGAGTTGTCTCCCCCTCTTCTTCACACAATACTTTCATAAACTACATACCACTCACATAAATTAACTTAATCTCAACAATAAATATTTTTCCCCAATTTATGTCTAAGAACCCTAACCTATAATTCAATATCAAAGCATCAATTCTTTATCGAATTTAAAAATGATATATATATATATATATATATATATATATATATATATATATCATGTTTAGAATACCTTACCTGGTACAAATTAAGATCTTGATCTTCAACTAGTTGAAGATTTTCAACTCCCTCCTTTCTTTTCTTCTTGTTCAATTTTTTTGTAATCCTCTGCTCTCAAGTGTTTATCCCATCTATAAGCTCTAAATCCTGGATGGGTTCTTGAAATGTTATTGTTTCTCTCTTGATTTCTCAAGAATGGGTGACACGACCAAAAGATTGATGTCTGACACGACTAAAAGATTAATGTCTTCTCCCAAGTGCAAGAGTGTCGAAGTAATAAATAACCCGGCAAGATCGGGGTCGAACCACAGAGAGGTTAATTGTATAAATTATAAATAACAAGACAACAATAACAACAACAATAATAAAAAAATAACAACAACAACAACAACAACAACAATAATAATAATAATAATAATAATACTCAGTACGTGGCGTTGTTATACCTGAGAATGATCTAAAAGATCGGGTCACAAGTTTCCAGCCTATATACTGAGTTTATGAAAAGATCAAAGAGATATATTATATAATATAGACAGATTTCTAATGTGAATAAACAAAGCAAGACCAACAATATCAGGATCCTTGATCAAACACATAGCATACTTAACGTACATAAAATATAACAAGAATGTAATAAATAATAATAATAATAATAATAAATAATAATAATAATAATAATAATAATAATAATAATAATAATAGTAATAGTAATAGTAATAGTAATAGTAATAGTAATAGTAATAGTAATAGTAATAATAAAAAGAAGAGGAGGAAGAAATTAATGAGAACTTTGAGATGGAAGATTAATGTAAGGATTAAACAATGATAAAAACAAATGTCAAGGTTAGAGGATCCACCAATGGTATTTTAAACAAGTATAGTATAAACTCTTATTATTCAATTTGAAAACCACACACGAAGGAGGTTCCAATCGGATGATTTCTCATTAATAGCTCATTATAAATTATTAACATGATCATATTAATTATCTTATTTACATAACACCAAACTTTTAAATATTGTCAGGAATTCATGATGTTAACTGATGTTAACAACAAATCAAGTTCATTTCATAGCCCAGGTGTAGGTAATACCATACAGTTGGGCTATGAGAGTGCTAAGCATTTGTTGTACCAAGTGTTATACAACACAAATCTAGATTAACCATTTAACAAGCAAGGTATTGAGAATTAGTAAGATAAAAAGATAAGACATGTTAATATTAAACATTAAGGTCCATGTTGAGTTTACACCATACTTATTCTTACACCATTAGTGTAACCTTTTCACCTTCACATAATAAAGTTAGCTAAACATAATGAAGAAGAGAAACAAAGACAAACAAAACAAGAACATAAATAAAATACAAGTTAACTAAGAAAAGGAAAGGAAATAAAAAGTATAAACAAGATATTAAAACGAAAATGCTAGCATCAAAACTGGGTCCACTTGAAAACATGAAAGTTGTAGGAAATTGACTCAGCTTTCCATAAAAAAAAATGGAGGTGATTTGGACTTTTAGAACTCTAGATATGGGCCAAACACTAAACAGTATTTGGGTTGCAGGACAGATTCGGACTTCTCCGTTGTTGCTATAATTTGGACTTGCAAACGACCTTCTTAGATCTTGATGAAAACATGCAAGTTGTAGGCCTATGTCTTAACAAGTCTGTGTAAAACTTTGAAGTCATTTGGACATCTAGAACTCGAGATATGACCCAATTACCGAACAGTGTTCCAGTTTGGACTGCACCAATATCTTTTTTCTAAGCTTCATCCTCTTTTTGTCCTTTCAATTTCCATACTTGAACTCATCAATCAATCCTTTGATTTATATGATAGGCCTCCATTTAAGATGAATATTTACCACATATTAAGGCATTTTATAGTATTAGACTTGTTATTATAAAACATGCTTTAGTTAAGGAGTTATTGATACTTTAAGTGCAAAATGATGATATAAAACCGTGATAAATATGCACTTTTAAGTAGTAATCAATGGGTATAAAACTCCCTATTCTCTCTCCTTATGGTTCCTACCATTTTTGTTTTGGTGAGGAGAGTGTTTATACTCTATATTTTTCTTTATTTGCATTTAGGCCCCCTTTTCCCCTTAAGTGTATCATTATTTTTTTTCTCATCAATTAAATCCAACCCTCAACAGTACTGAGTTCATTATAATATCTCGAATTATTTCACCCGGAAATTCATATTCAAAAATTTCTGAATTCCTATTTTTTTATTTAACCATATGCATGAATTTCTTCACGTTTATTTATTTATTTATTTATTTTGGGGTTTACACTATCAAACTAAAAACAACAAGAATATTCAACAATTTAAGGTTCAAAACTAACATTTTAATATTCAATAGGACTCACACAAACCTAGAAATTAAGAACATGCATCAAAACAAACACCAAAGGTTACTACCATTTTTGGAAGATTCTAAAACAATTTCATTTCATCAAAAACAATTATCCAAACATTTTTTAAATATCCAATAAACATTAAAAATCAACTCAAAGTAGGACTAAGCAAAGAAAAATGATATTTTTATGCATTAATCAAAATCTAAGCTCAACACAATATAAAACAAAAACAAATTCAAAACATCATTAAAACACGTAAGGGAGAGTTAGGGGTATGTCTCATGGACATTAACTCCTAGGTTAGAGGAAGTTTATACCTTCAAAGTTTCACCAACAACCAATGCCCTTTTATGCTTTTCTTTTGCAAAGTTTAGCTTTACCATAGTCAAAGCTTAAGAAATCTTTGTGTTCGGCTTTTGAACCATCACACTTAGCTTTTTTATCAAGATTTTTCTGCCCCTTCTTCCTCCTCTCTCTTTGTCCCCCTTGATTTCAGTGGGTATTTATAAGCTTTTACTAGGTTTTTTTTAATGGATTCGAATAAAGATTGATCATGATTGATAAATTCTTGACCTTTTGATCTAAATGGGAAGGTTTTAGAGTGATATTAACTATTGGAAACTATGTACTTGTTGGTTTTGCAATTACGGTTTTGTAACAAACTTAGTTTTAGAGATTTTGATGGTTCTACTAAACTTAAAGACCAAGAAGTTATTTCTGGCCTTTTGATCTTGAGAGGAACATGTTCAGCCTTTGATAAGAACCCACTAAGAAGGTTTGAAGTGTGAACACATGAAAAAAATCAATAGTTTTGTAAAATAGATGTCACAAACAAGGCTGACTAACACTTCTAAAGCATCACTAGAGCAACTTTGATGTAAACATCACCATAGATTACCTGAAATTGTTCGAGGAGGTGCACACTTTTTGCTTGGATTTAACCTTGCTCATTTTGAAGCTCTTCGAAGATGCCAACTTGATCAGCCCATAACTATCCAGAAAAAGAAGATGAATAGTAGGCAAATGACATCTCGTATGCCTTATATTGCAAACGATATGTTTTGAACATGAACCAAATAACGTGTCGTCTAGGTTAACCACTAAGAGATTATGGTTTTTAATTTAGGATTTGGTAAAATTTTAATTTAGTCCCTAAACTCTCAAATGTTCTCAATTATATCCTTAATTACCCTCTAACTTCAAAATTTACAAAATTTTATCCTTGCCAAATTCAATTACCAGTCCCAAAATTTAGTGCCTTTTTTATTTTAGTAATTGGTTCCTGATTTGTGTATTTTGACTCTTGATTGACCATTTATCTTTTATTTTTCTTCAATTTGGCTAATGATTTTTCTGATTTTAGTCCTTAAAGCCACGTGCCTTTTATAAATCGGTCATGGTTTTGAATTTCTTCAATCAAATCTCTAATTTCACATCAAACTTCAATATTTATAAAATTAAGCCCCTGATTTGACCAAATCAACTTTTAAAAATTGTGATTTAACCCTAGACTTTAATTTCTTCCAACTAAAACCCAAATTAAACTCTAATTTGATTTAACCCAAATTAATTTTTTAAAATTAAGCCCTTAATAAATTCAATTTAAACCTTAAAAATATCCAATTGAGTTCATTAACATCTAATTTTGAATTTTCTTCCAAATTTGATTTACCAATTCAATAGGCCTTCACCAGTCAATATTGGACTGTGAATTTTTTGAACCTTGTATATTTTGATCCTCTGCAACTATTCCTAATCTAGGCCTTGCCTCGGGTTAACTCTTGAATTGGGTTTTAAAATAATGATAATAACTACTTTTATTCTTATAGTGACTCGGGTCAACTTGATCCGTGACCTGGACCTCGACCAATGACCTAAGCTTTGACTCGGGTCAACTCCTGAGTTAGTTTTAAAACTATGATAATAATTATTTTTATCCTTACATATCTTAGCTAAATAATTTTGGAATTAAGAATTTGTACAATGACATTTTAGAAATAAAAAATAATAAATATTGTCTATGTAAACATATCCCCTAAGTACCTTCTATTTTGAAAGTACAAAAACTAACTCCAAAATTATTCTAAAGACAAATTTATTTTTATGTCTGTCTCTTTAATCAAATAAATTTTTGTATCCACTATCTTCGTCCCTTTTGTCCCAGAAAGTAACCAAACGATAACCAATGAACATTTATCTTATTTTATTTTTAAAACATTTGTTTATGTTAGATTGATTATAGTGTC
The DNA here is from genome assembly GCF_005239225.2 of Populus alba. Taxonomy (NCBI): domain Eukaryota; kingdom Viridiplantae; phylum Streptophyta; class Magnoliopsida; order Malpighiales; family Salicaceae; genus Populus; species Populus alba. The sequence goes on from NC_133291.1 coordinate 15,097,273, forward strand.
CCTAATTTGCTATGATTTCTAGTTTGGGTTTTCTTTATATTGGTACACCCACTAGAAATTGAATTACACTGACAAAATATTTCGTCAGTGTCAAAGTTATGTTTCCATCGGTAAAAATATCATTGATGGATTTACCAAAGGAACCATATAGTTGGTTAATGTTTCGTTGGTGATTTTATATATGTTGCTAATTCAATAATTTCAATGGATAGGCCAATAAAATATTATTATCGGAGATAAAAATATGCGATGATCGATTTATATTGGTCTATTGGTCTGTAAATATTATTGGCATATCATTGATAGATAAATCGTCGATAATATATCGTGTTTTTCTAATGGATACCTAACAAAATCACCAATAACCATGCTATGTTGGTGATTCCACTAATATATATCAAAACAGTTAGTAACTCTTTTTATATCTTTAAGGAAAATTGGTATTTTGTACCAACGAAATATACAACAGAATTTTTCTATCCTTCATTGATTCTGTTAGTGGTATAATAATTGTTTTTTAATGCCATCAAAATAACATGACATTAAACACCATTAAACAAAAAATATTTAAATTGAAGAACATATTTAATGTTATTAATTCAACTATAAAAATCAATTACAGGTGTTTATAAATATTAAAAAGAGGGTGCAAATAGAGGTAGGTGGTGGGGAGGAAAATCTCTTAGAGGTCCGTAAGAGGGAGGATAATGATAGAACATGTATGCAATCATCTCCTTCCATTGCTGTTTTTTTTTTTTTTTTCTCTTCATATTTTGCTTCCATTTCATCCATCAGGGCATCAATTTGTTGCTTAACCAACTCTTTAATGACTGGTAATCGCTTATTCGCACCAAATTGTGGGGTTCCTATGCTCAAGACATTACAATTAGACCTCACATCTTGGGCCGTAATCATACAGATATCATAAACTTGATTCCTATCATGTCCATTGGTTGCTCCAGCCTCCAACCATAACTCTACATTGTATTCCAAAAAGGTTGAAGGGTCCTTCTAGTGTTTGGCATGTATGGCAATGTTATATTGTCACTACTCAACAAAATAAACAAGTCAAAGATTTGGATACAAAAACATTAGTCCAAATAATGTAGAAAAGGTTTAAAAGTTTACTTATAATAAATGTCTCAGCTCAGTTGTCCATGAAGTGTTGCACCCCTTTCTGCGTATTCTCTTTTAATATATGTTTTTCCATGTATAACTCCATCAAAGTCGTCTTATTCTCAAGCTATATAGCTTGTAAAATAAATAATTAGTTAAATGTTATCATAAATAATCATTACCATTTAAAAAAATATACTTAAAAATAAAACAAGCTCTCTTATTGGGCGTTTTGCATAGTTAGTAAAAGAAAGTGACTTGTCGGTATGCTTGTGACACAACCAAAAGATTGATGTCTTATCCCAAGTGCAGAAGTGTCGAAGTAATACATAACCTGGCAAAATCGGGGTCTAACCACAGGGAGGTTAACTATACAAATTATAAATAATGATGATGATGATGATGATGATGATGATGATGAGGTAAAAAGGAGTTTGAGATGTAAGATTAATGTGAAGATTAAACAAGGATAAAATAATTGTCAAGGTTAGAGGATCCACTAATAGTATTAGAAATAAATATAGTATAAACTTTTTTTTGTTAATCAACTGGAAACCACACACAAAGGAGATTCCAATCGGATGATTTATCCTTAATAGTTCATTATAAATTTTTAACATGATCATATTAATTATCTTATTTAAGAAACACCAAACTTTTAAATATTATCAGGAATTCACGATGCTAACTTATGTTAACAACAAATCAAGTTCATTTCATAGTACAGGTGTAGGTTATAATACTATACGGTTGGCTATGAAAGTGCCAAGCATTTGTTGTACCAAGTGTTATAAACCACAAATCTAGATTAACCATTTAACAAGCAAGCTATTAACAATTAATAAGATAAAAATATAAGACATGTTACTAACAAACTTTCTTGAATATAAACATTGAAGTCCATGTTGAGTTTATATAATACATATTTTAACACCATTAGTGAAACCTTTTCACCTTGACATAATAAACTTAGCTAAACATAATGAAGAAAATAAACATAAATAAACAACATAAGAACATAAGTATAGTAAAGGAAATGAAAAACATAAACAAGAGATTAAGGAAAATATAACATGAAATAAAACATAACATTACAAAAATATAAAGAAAGAAATAAAGAGAATGATCTTGATCTAAACAACTGAGATGCCTAAATGCATGGCAAATGCCTCCTTTTATAGGCCAAAATTTAGAACTATTGATTTGATGATTAATTGTTGAGTGGATGGCCAACTCTTAACTTGGTGAAAATCCTTATCTTCTTGTCTGAACAAAATGTCATTGCTAAAATCAGAATTGGAACCATTTATACTCATGAAAGTTCTAGAAAATTGTCTTATCTTTTCATAAAAAAAAAAAATGAGGTCATTTGGACTTCTAAAACTTGAGATATTGGTTGAACACTGAACAGTGTCTAGGCTGTAGGACAGATTTGGATTTCTCTGTTGTTGCTATAATTTGAACTTGAAAACGGCCTTTTTAAATCTTGGAATCCCATGAAAGTTATAGACCTATGTCTTACCTTTCCATCCATATAATGCAGACCTAAATCCGAGATCTACAGCTCCAGTTATGATTCAATTATCGAACAGTGTTCAAGTTTGGACTACACCAACATTTGTTTTCTAAGTTTGGCCCTCTCTTTATCCTTTCAATTCCAGTATTTAAACTCATCAATCAATCCTTTCATTTATGTGATAGGCCCGCATTTAAGATGAACATTTACATAAATTACAGGTATCTTATATTATTAGATATATTATTATAAAACATGCTTTAGTTAAGAAGTTATTAATACTTTAAGTGCAAAATAATGATATAAAACCTTGATAAAAATGCACTTTTAAGTACTAATCAGCTTGCTAATGAAACCATGAGTCTTCTTGTTTTTTGTTTTTTGAGGACCGACTCCGTGAACACCTTCTAAAACCCTCCGATGTGAAGAACTCTAGATCTCTTTCCCATATGCTTCCAATGATGTAAAGAGGTCTACAATTCTTTCACTTCTTAAAGTCAATTCACTCAGTATATCTCCTAGTATAAGTATGTGCGTCATACCATAAATCACAAAACCTAGTTCAAAAATTTGTTAAGAAAAATAACATAATGAAAACAAATGTTGCAATTTAACAAAAAATATATAATTCACACTAATTTTTCCATATTTTTCTTGCCACCCTAAAGTATGCCTCATCAAACCATTTTTTTTTTCCTTGAAATCATTTTTGTAAAACTAAATTAGTTTTAAAATCAAAAGGACATCTTTTATTAGTTTATACGTATTGATCATATATGTATTAACCTTAAATTCCCCTCACCAAGCCTCAACCACGAGCATCCATTCAAGATGCTCTTTAAGTTGGCTCCATTAAAGCAAGGGTACTTCCATCAATGATTTCATCGCTAATGTTATAATTAGTACAATTTTCATATTTGTGAGATTGGAAAACTATTAATTAATGGTTGACTACATAAACATGTAAACATTGATTTAATATTATATTTAAATATAACAAATTTTCTTGCATGATTAAATCTTGTTTCCATTTTGTTATTAACTTGCCAGAATAAGAATCTTTGGTAGACGGGATGCTAGATTTGCAACCCATAGTTGGTGAGTTTACATTGTTAGAATGTGCATTAAGTGCCTCTTCATGAATAACACATAAATTCATTGCAGGCTCATGAACACTACTGCTTGAAGATGCATAACTGCTCTGTTTTGACCCTAAGCTTTTCTTCAAAATCTAAACAATACAACTAGTAATTAATAATATTAAATTAAATACTCAATCTACAATTTATGATTATTTTTTCTTAATGCATCTATCCATTTAAAACATATTTCAATAGCTTCTTTCATATACGATACGCTCGTCAAAATTAGAAAAAAAAAATATAAACATCTAGTTACAATGAACCAAATCATCACCCATAAGCCAAATGAACACTTACCATGTATTCTTTTCAATGAAGATGAGATTGAAAGGGAAATGGGAAAAAGCTAGGGATTGTCTTGATATTTATAGGTTTTAACATCACTGACAGAATTTCTTACCGGTGAGTCCATAGGTCATTAACCCCGCCAGCATATTATTCACAGTCTTACCAATATAGGATTTTAAACCCATCATTGAATTCTTTGATTACTTCAAAAATTTCAAAACTCTTTTGAAAACCTCTTTAAGAACTTTGAGATGAAAGATTAATGTAAGGATTAAACAATGATAGAAACAAATGTCAAGGTTAGAGGATCTACTAATAGTATTTCAAACAAGTATAATATAAACTCTTATTATTCAATTGGAAACCACACACAAAGGAGGTTCCAATCGGATGATTTCTCATTAATAGCTCATTATAAATTATTAACATGATCATATTAATTATCTTATTTACATAACACCAAACTTTTAAATATTGTCAGGAATTCATGATGTTAACTGATGTTAACAACAAATCAAGTTCCTTTCATAGCCCAGGTGTAGGTAATACCATACGGTTGGGCTATGAGAGTGCCAAGCATTTGTTGTACCAAGTGTTATACAACACAAATCTAGATTAACCATTTAACAAGCAAGGTATTGAGAATTAGTAAGATAAAAAGATAAGACATGTTAATATTAAACATTAAGGTCCATGTTGAGTTTACATCATACTTATTCTTACACCATTAGTGTTACCTTTTCACCTTGACATAATAAACTTAGCTAAACATAATGAAGAAGAGAAACATAAATAAACAAAACAAGAACATAAATAAAATACAAGTTAACTAAGAAAAGGAAAGGAAATGAAAAGCATAAACAAGATATTAATGAAAGAAAAACTTAAGAATTACAAAAAAAATATAAAGAGAGAAATAAAGAGCATGAACTTTATCTGAACAAAAAAGCCCTCAAATACATGGCAAATGCCTCCTTTTATAGGCCAAAATTCAGAATTATTGATTTGATGACTAATTGTTGAGTGGGTGGCCAACTTTTGACTTGGTGAAAATCCTTATCTTCTTGTCTGAATAAAACAAAAATGCTACCATCCGAACTGGGTCCTCTGGAAAACATGAAAATTATAGGAAATTGACTCAGCTTTCCAGGAAAAAAAATAGAGGTCATTTGGACTTCTAGAACTCCAGATATGGGCCAAACACTTAACAGTGTTCGAGCTGCAGGACAGATTCGGACTTCTCCGTTGTTGCTATAATTTGGACTTGTAAACAACCTTAGTAGATCTTGATGAAAACATGAAAGTTGTAGGTCTATGTCTTACTGAAGTTTTGTAAGAATTTGAGATCATTTTGACATCTAGAACTCGAGATATGACCCAATTACCGAACAATGTTCCAATTTGGACTGCACCAACATCTCTTTTCTAAGCTTCACCCTCTCTTTGTCCTTTCAATTTCCATACTTCAACTCATCAATCAATCCTTTGATTTATATGATAGGCCTGCATTTAAGATGAACATTTACCATATATTAAGTCATTTTATAGTATTAGACTTGGTATTATAAAACATGCTTTAATTAAGGAGTTATTGATACTTTAAGTGTAAAATGATGATATAAAACCTTGATAAATATGCACTTTAAACTACTAATCACACCCCCCCAACCAGCTTATTACTAGTCCCTAGTAATCAAAGCGTTAAAATAGAAAAACAATTTGCAAGTTCAACAAAACAAGGCATTCATTATTCAACTTACTTTAATCTATCTAGATAAACAAACTCTCATTAAATTCATATATCTACTCAATACCTCTTAAACAAGATATTACTAAACCTTTTTTTATGTTCAAAATATCAACATATAGTTATGGGGCTTTACTTTGAAGAAAAATAAATTTTTGTTCTAATGTTTAAGGCTAACTTCCTTAGGTTGGGATTATTATTTTTTTTCTTTTTCTTTATTTATTTATTTATTTATATACACATACAACTTGAAATACAATGTATCTTTAACCCATGTAATGAGTTTTAGGCTAATGACTCCCAAACCAGTTGGTCTTAGGGCATTAGGTGTTGAGACACCCCTACGAGCTTAGCAACTCGGATTGCAGTTACTGATACGTAGATAGTGCAATGTTTGATTCCCTTAAGTTTTTCTCCTCAACCCATGTAACAAGCGTTGGGTCAATAGCTCCCAAGTCAGTTGACTTTAGGGTATTAAGTGTTAAAACACCCCTTCGGGCTTAATTGCTTAGGTTAAGGAGGCTACGAAACCAAACTTGTCTACCTTTTTATTATCATTGTTTTTTTTTTTTTACAAATTATGTATTATCTCTTTCCCTTAGTTGTTACCTTTAACAAAAGAATATAAATAATGTAATAATCCAATGTGCAACCCACAATCATATGTTAAAGTGTGTGTGAAAATGAAGATTTAAAAATACTTGTTCAATGAGCATATGAGCAGAATCAAGTGCTACCAATATGAGAGTTTGTAAACCTGAATATTTCAAGAAGTATTCTGATAGACCCTGTTAAGAATATTTACTAAGATGCGTCTCAAGAGTCATTTTAATAAAAGAACTCCTTTTACTCTGCCATCCTAGTAACAACAATTTTGCAAATAGTTTATGAAATAGAAAACACAGGTTTTTTTAAAAAAAAATATCAACTACTACCCTTTCCCCTCAAGAAAATGAGACATTGTCCTCAATGTCTTAAGGTAGAAAGATAGAGTATAGAAGACATCACCTGAAATAATGAACACTGACAAACCTAAAACACACTTAAACAAATATAAAAAACAACAAAATATAATAATAAAACCAAAAAACACAAAGTTTTTACAAACGAAGGCTCAAATCCAATCTAAGCTTTTTACGGCTTTTCTTAGTTGACCAATTTATGCGACTCATGGAGGGATTAATTACAGGGATGAAAGATTGTAATTGGTCAATCAATTGTTCAGCAGTAGCAGCAAAGATTATAATTTGTCGTGCTGAAGATGTTAGAAATTCTTGTTCCACAACATGATCAAGAAAAGACAACAACTTATCATAAAAACCATTAACATTTAACAAACCTATAGGTTTATGGTGAATGTGCAGTTGGGCCCAAGAGAAAATATGAAATATCTCTTCCAATGTGCCCAGACCACCTGGTAAGGCAATGAAGGCATCAGCATGGTTAAACATTGCATTCAATCGATCAGATATTGTGGGCACCTGTAATTCCTCCCCAATTATTTTTCCAATGATGTCCCCTTGTGCTAAAGCTTTGGGGACAACTCCCAAAACTTGACTACCTTCTAAAGATGCAACTATTGACACTCCCCCCATTAACCCAAGGCTGCCTCCTCCATACACTAAATGAATCTTTCGCTCAGCTAGTACCTGACCAAGATGATTTGCTGATTCTAAAAACTCTTTCTTTCCCAGGACTGGATCCACCGAAAACACATATATTGTTTATGTGATTACTTGAAGAACCTGCCATTTCTACACACGTCTGTATTTGATGAATGTATGGGTTGAGTAGAAATGAAGGGAAGGAAGAAAAGAATTTATAGATGAGAAATTGAAAATGCAATCATACCACCTATATGTAGGCCAGCTGTAGTCTCACACTCTCTCTCTCTTTTTTTATTTATTTATTTATTTTGAAAAAGCAAGTGTATGTACAGGTAGTTGTGATATGGCTCACATCTTTCCTTTGTTTTATGTCCAAGAACAGCTTAAACACCTTCTATGGGTCGGGGATAGGCTTCCCATCCAGTTTTCTTAAAAACTGGCAAACATGGTCTTTTTTAGTCAGATTCTCAAGACTAAGTCGAGCATGTTCTTTATAGAATTGTGGCCATAAATCATAAATTGCACGATGCACATCTCCACTAGGGTGCGTCTCAAGATTCAATAGAAGATTAGCTAAAGACCCCTTACTCAAGCCATCATTAATGAATTGTATTTTATCTTCACGGTTTACAGATACCATTCCTAAAGAACGACATGTCGCATTACAAGTCCATCTAGCACATCTGTGATAGACTTTCAGTCGTTTTGCACGATGTTTCTTTGCAAAAGTGCTTTTACCTGTTCCAGCATGTGTGAAATAAAAGAATTGGAGGACTCACCTGATAACCGGACCTTTGCTTCAATCAGCCAACGAATATCTTTAAGAATTCCATGGTTCATTAACAACCTCAATCTTGCACATCTAGCACAGTAAATTTTTGTTATCGCATTCTGAGGTAAAACGAGAAAATACTTTTTCAATTTTTCAAGAGTGGTGTTCATTTTCAAATGAGAGTTGGATTAGAGATTCAAAGAAAGAAGAAAGAGCAGAAAATAGCACAATTATACACACAGATATCAGTTATCATGGGAAACTGAAAGAACCGACTTAAGAGTCACGGAGTACTGTTACCCGCCATTTGACCGGGGTGAGAGAAACTAGTAAAACAAAAGTCACACCAAAAAGGAACACAAAAAAAAATGTGAGAAAAACAAAATAATCAACCTTTATCTAAAAGATCATTCAAACCAATGGATTCATTTTCACCAGGAAACTCATCAAAGTAAGCTTTCAAACGATGTCCATTTACCTTCAAAACATTGTCATTCTTTGGATTCTCAATATCAAGGGTCCTATAAGGATACACATGTTTCAAAATAAATGGATCGCTCCATCTTGATCTTATTTTTTCAGGAAATAAATGGAGTCGAGAATTATAAAGCAAAACTTTTTGATCAGAATCAACTTTTTGACAATATTCACAAGTTTTGCAGAATGCATGCGTGTCCCTGAACATAGTGGGCCAATAAAATCCATTTTGTAAGATTTTTTCAGTCGTCTTTCTTAATGAGAATTGACTCTCACATGCTTCAAAATGACAAAGTTTAATGACACTACTTACCTCATTGTCAGGAATGCATCTTTGAAATTTTTGATAAGGACAATATTTGAATAAGTTAGGGTCATCCCAATAAAAATTCTTCACTTCCTTCAAAAACTTTCCTTTGTCTTCATTACTCTAGTGAGCTGGCAAGTCTCCTAAAGTAAGAAAGTTGATATTTTTAGCAAACCAAGGCATTGAACTAAGAGAAAGTAAGGATTCATCTGGAGAGTAATCATCGATTAGTGGGATGTCAGATGTCAAATTTGTTGTCACTCTTGACAAAAGATCGACATCAATATTTTTGGTGCCTTTTTCATCCATGATTTCTTCCTGAGAATAAATCATTTGCAAATCTTCAGATTCATCCAACTCAATTTTACTCAAAGTAGATTCAAGTTAATCATGAACTAATTCTTCAATATGATCTACTTCTTGTAAATCATTATCATCTCCAAGCTGCTTGCAAATGTTGAAAATATTCATCTCCAATGTCATATTTCCAAAAGATAACTTCATGAATCCATTCCTACACTTAATCAATGCATTAGAAGTTGCAAGAAACGGACGTCCTAAAATAACAGGAAATGAATTACATGCTTCAACAGGTTGCGTGTCCAAGACAATAAAATCCACAAGATAAATAAATTTATCAACTTGTACTAACACATCTTCAATTATTCCTCTAGGCACTTTTACAGATCTATCAGCAAGTAAAAGAGTTACAGAAGTTGGTTTTAAATCACCTAGATTGAGACTCTGAAAAACTGAATATGTAAGTAAATTCACACTAGCTCCAAGATCAAGTAAGGCTCTTTTAATTTTATGTTCTCCAATAAAGCAAGAAATGGTAGGACAACCAAGGTCTTTATATTTCAAAGCATTATTGTTCTGAAGAATAACACTTACTTGTTCGGCTAAAAAGGCTTTCTTTTTCACATTCAGTTTTCTCTTCACAGTGCATAGATCTTTCAAAAATTTAGCATAGGAAGGTACATGTTTAATAGCATCCAACAAAGGTATATTGATCCTTACTTGTTTCAAAATTTCAAGGATTTCAGAATTGTGATTGACTTTCTTTTGTTTGGTCATGGCATGAGAAAATGAAAGTGCTGGCGGAGAATCAGTCTTTTCTTCACAATGTTCAAATTTAACCCCTTCCTTACCCTCAGAGATTGACTCATCATCTTTTTCATAAGGTTCAAGAGTGGGTTTTTCAATAACCTTACCACTGCGAAGAGTGATGACTGATTTGACTTGATTTATGTGTTGGCTTCCGGAACTACTTGTATTTGCATTGTATTGCCCCTTTGGATTTTGTTGTGGTTGAGATGGAAACTTACCTTTCTCTTGAAAACTAAGAGCAGATGTTAACTTTGCAAGAGTATCTTTAAAATCGGTCATGCCTTGAGCCAGTTGAGTATTGATTGCCTCTTGCTTTTCAATGAATGCATACAATGTTTCCTCAAGATTTCTTCTAGGAGGTGGAGCATAAGGAGGTGCATATCCATAAGAATTTTGGAAATTATGGTGTGCTTAAAACGGTGGCTGTGAAGTTTGTGCATTATTGTTATCACTATTCCAACTAAAATTTAGGTGATTTCTCCAACCAGGATTGTATGTTTGCGAGTATGGGTTATGATTGGGCCTTTGGAAACTGTTTAAAGCATGGGCTTGTTCATGGAGGCATTCCTTGAAAGAAGGCAAAGTTGGACAATCATTGGTTGCATGTTCATTTGTTTCACAGATTTGACACACAATGTCTTGAACAGATTTTAATTGACCACTCTTTTTCAATTCTAGTGCCTCGACTTTTCTAGCTAAAGATGCAAACTTGGCTCGGAGGTCATGATCTTCCCTAAGGTTATATATACCTCCACTAGATGTATGAGGTTGGGTTTTAATTGGTGCCTCATAAGTGCCTGTAGTGTCCCAATTTTATACATTTTTAGCTAGCAAGTCTAGGTACTCCATTGCTTCATTAGGGTTATTATCTTCAAAAGTTTCATTGCACATCAATTCAACCATTTGCCTATCTCTAGGTGTTAACCCTTCATAAAAATATGAAACCAATCTCCATGTTTCAAAATCATGATGTGGGCAAGTATTAAGCAAGTCTCGATACCTATCCCAACATTGGTAAAATGTTTCTCCTGGCTTTTGAGTGAAAGTGATGATTTGTCTTTTGAAAGAGTTTGATCTGTGAGACGAGAAAAACTTCTTTAAAAATTGTTATTGCATTTCATCCCAAACACGAATAGATCCTGGTCTCAAATTTTATAGTCATGTTTTAGCTTTATCTTTTAATGAAAAAGGAAAAAGCTTTAATCTAATGGTGCTCATGCTACAATTTGAGTCATTATAGGTATTACAGACCTCCTCAAATTCCCTTAAATGCAAGTATGGATTTTCTAAGTCTAAGCCATGAAAAGATGGTAAAAGTTGAATAATGTCTGGCTTAAAATTAAAATGAGATGATCAGGAGGGAAAACTATGCATGAGGGTGCACTTGTTCTTATGGGATTCATGTGGTCTCTAAGTGTCCTAAAACGGTTATTCTTATTATTCTCATTATTCTCATTATGAAGTGACTGGTTATCTTCTTCGGCCATATTTTCTGAAAATAATGAGGATACCCTACAAACTCTATCACTTAATGTACGTGACCAAACACTCATGCACGTGTAGAAAGAGAATAAAAGGAAGAAAAAAACAAAACAAAAGGAAACAAAACAAAAGAAACAAAGTTAGATACAAGAAAAGTGAAAAGCAAAAACAAAATAAATACTATAATTTGTACAAGAATTTACCTCCCCAGCAACGGCGCCAAAAACTTAACACGACCAAAAGATTGATGTCTTCTCCCAAGTGTAGAAGTGTCGAAGTAATAAATAACCCGGCAAGAACAGGGTCGAACCACAGAGAGGTTAATTGTATAAATTATAAATAACAATAGAACAACAACAAAAACAATAATAACAATAATAATAATAAATAATAATAATAATACTCAGTACGTGGTGTTGTTATACCTGAGAATGATCTAAAAGATCGGGTCACAGGTTTCTAACCTATATACTGAGTTTATGAAAAGATCAAAGAGATATATTATATAATATAAACAGAATGTAAATAATAATAATACTAGTAGTAGTAGTAGTAGTAGTAGTAGTAGTAGTAGTAGTAGTAGTAGTAGTAGTAAAAAGAAGAGGAGGAAGAAATTAATGAGAACTTTGAGATGGAAGATTAATGTAAGGATTAAACAATGATAAAAAAAAATGTCAAGGTTAGAGGATCCACCAATGGTATTTCAAATAAGTATAGTATAAACTCTTATTACTTAATTTGGAAACCACACACGGAGGAGGTTCCAATCGGATGATTTCTCATTAATATCTCATTATAAATTATTAACATGATCATATTAATTATCTTATTTACATAACACCAAACTTTTAAATATTGTCAGGAATTCATGATGTTAACTGATGTTAACAACAAATCAAGTTCCTTTCATAGCCCAGGTGTAGGTAATACCATACGGTTGGGCTATGAGAGTGCCAAGCATTTGTTGTACCAAGTGTTATACAACACAAATCTAGATTAACCATTTAACAAGCAAGGTATTGAGAATTAGTAAGATAAAAAGATAAGACATGTTAATATTAAACATTAAGGTCCATGTTGAGTTTACAGCATACTTATTCTTACACCATTAGTGTTACCTTTTCACCTTGACATAATAAACTTAGCTAAACATAATGAAGAAGAGAAACATAAATAAACAAAACAAGAACATAAATAAAATACAAGTTAACTAAGAAAAGGAAAGGAAATGAAAAGCATAAACAAGATATTAATGAAAGAAAAACTTAAGAATTACAAAAAAATATAAAGAGAGAAATAAAGAGCATGAACTTTATCTGAACAAAAAAGCCCTCAAATACATGGCAAATGCCTCCTTTTATAGGCCAAAATTCAGAATTATTGATTTGATGACTAATTGTTGAGTGGGTGGCCAACTTTTGACTTGGTGAAAATCCTTATCTTCTTGTCTGAATAAAACAAAAATGCTACCATCCGAACTGGGTCCTCTGGAAAACATGAAAATTGTAGGAAATTGACTCAGCTTTCCAGGAAAAAAAATAGAGGTCATTTGGACTTCTAGAACTCCAGATATGGGCCAAACACTTAACAGTGTTCGAGCTGCAGGACAGATTCGGACTTCTCCATTGTTGTTATAATTTGAACTTGCAAACGGCCTTCTTAGATCTTAATGAAAACATGCAAGTTGTAGGCCTATGTCTTACTGAATTTGTGTAAAAATTTGAGATCATTTTGACATCTAGAACTCGAGATATGACCCAATTACCGAACAGTGTTCCAGTTTGGACTGCACCAACATCTCTTTTATAAGCTTCACCCTCTCTTTGTCCTTTCAATTTCCATACTTGAACTCATCAATCAATTCTTTGATTTATATGATAGGCCTGCATTTAATATGAACATTTACCATATATTAAGGCATTTTATAGTATTAGACTTGTTATTATAAAACATGCTTTAGTTAAGGAGTTATTGATACTTTAAGTGCAAAATGATGATATAAAACCTTGATAAATATGCACTTTTAAGTACTAATCATTTTTCTTTAGCATATACCTTTCTTTTCTATTACATCCACTACTCATAACCTGACTAGAACTGATCTTATTCGTATAGATTATCTTTATGAGGATTCTGATAGTTTATCATCTTACGTTCTTAGTACCTTAGATATCTTTCTCCATGTTCTACCAATTTGTACTCATCAATCTGCAAGTACTAACACTTTACTCTCTGACATACTTGAAGCTTCATTCTCATCTACAACCCCTCAAACTTCATCTAAGATTGTGGATCCACCTTTACGTTAATCTATACACATACCTTTGACAGATCCTACTTTATATCATACTATTGTTAAGAGCTTGGTATATCTCACCATCACTCGTCTAGATATTGCATATGTTGTTCATATTGTTAGTCAATTTGTTGCTTCTCCTACCACTATTCACTAGGCAATTGTTCTTTGTATTTTATGATATCTTCGGGGTACAATCTTTCAGAGTCTTTTACTCTCATCCACCTCTTCCTTAGAGCTCCGTGCATACTATGATGTTGATCATGGTAGTGATCCCACAAATCCCAAATCGGTTACTAGTTTTTATATCTTTTTATGTGATTCTCTTTTTTCTTGGAAGAGCAAAAAACAATCTATTGTTTTTCAATCCTCAACCAAAATAGAATATCGTGTTATGGCATCTACTACTAAAGAGATTTTTTGGTTACGTTGATTACTTGCGGATATGAGAGTTTCCCTTTCTCATCCTACTACTATGTATTGTGACAATCAAAGTTCTATTCAAATTGATCACAACTCGATTTTTCATGAACAAACGAAGCACATTAAAATCGGTTGTCATCTTATTTGTCATCATCTCAAACATGGCACCATTACTTTGCCTTTTGTTTCTTTTTCTTTGCAGATTGCATATTGCAGATTTCTTTACCAAGTCGCATTCCATTTCTCTTTTTTTTTTTTTCTAGTTGGCAAACTCTCAATGCTAGTAGTTGTCACATCATGAGTTTGAGGGGGGATGTTAAATAATACATTTATCTTTTTTTTTTATTAAGGGTAGAATTGTATTTTTAGTTTAACCTATTTATAGTCTCTTTGTATTTAGGTTAAAAGATGTACTTCAGAATAAACTGATTAAAAAGAACTCTAGTCTCCTTCTTTCTAATGTTCGTATTTATTTTCTGTTAATTGAATTGTTTTAACAGCTGACATTATGGAGTGTTAGGTGGTCGAATTTGTGATGATGAGGCTTAGATTTGTGACAAAATAGGTAGGAGGGGATGCTGTTTTGATTTGTAGTTCAAGAAGAAGAAAAAGGAAACAAAGAAGAAGAAGGGGGGATAGGGTTGATGTTGGTTTTAATACTTTTAAATTTACCAACATAATTTGCGATGGATTTTTATTATAGAAAATACCTTCGGTCAATCCGTCGACCAATGAAGACGATTCATCTCAACAAAAAGTATTTCTTCATTTTTAATTATTTTTATTATGTCGGTGATTATGTTGTAAATTTTCAACTGAAATATTTTATCTCTATTATAATCAAACATTATCGATAAAAAATATTGTAAATTTTCATCGATAATTTTGTTGTTATTCTACAATTTTGTAATAGATAAGAATTTGAAAGGCTATCGAGATTTATGGTGGTGAAATTATTTGTTTCTTGCAACCTGTATTTTGTTCTTTATTCTTTAAGATTGTGACATGATAGAACCCTTCTCTGTATCATTTAAATGTTGTATCAAGATGTGTAAGTTGATTGAATCACTAATCAATATTTATATTCTTCATGCAGCTAGAACAACAATTAAATCTTTATTTTAAAGAAGAGAAACTAAAATTATGTCCACATAAATCTAAATACAAAATTTACATTTGTAGTCACAAAATAAAATTAAAAAGATAAATTAAAACTATGAATTAAAAAAAAAAGTTGCTGCTAGTGATAACCACCAACATCATGTAGACATCGATTTAAAAGATTTTTTCTTTTAAGGAAAGAGATGGGGATTTTCTTTTGGCTTCTTAAGATCCACAAAAAACATTCACACACAATTAATTGTATATATTCATAAATGAAATACTCCGTTGACTTATGATTTATGATGGAAAAAAACTATTTATGTGCGTGAAGTGCAATTAATGTCTTTATAAACAGTCCAAGTTCAAACATTTTAAAAGTTTTTTTTTTTATCATCCGAATCATTAAAAGGAAGGACTACCTTAAACAGGGTTGTCAATTATTTTTCCAAACAAGTTATGATTTCTCGATACGTTACATATATATTTTTTATATTTAATATAATGAAATTGGTATTTTTTTTTAAAAAATGTCTCAATGGACCGACCAACTTGTGTAGTATGTAATGAATGGGCGGTATCTTCCCCGAAGCTGGCCCAAGGTCAAAGGAGATGAGGAAGACGATGTATCATTTTGTGGAAGTCACCTTGCTTTAAGAAAATCTTCTCTGCCTTTTCTCAAGTTGGTGGTAGTGGTTGTGATTAATCCTTTTCCTTTTTTTCTTTTGTTTCAATCCACATTTTATAATCATACTCATCACCACCAAGAATCCCTTGCTTTCTGATATATCTTCTCTGCCTTTTCCTCTACGTTTAGTCCCTCCTTCCATGAGAAAGGGATTATTATTAATATTTATATTTTGGATGAGTGGTTTAATAATATTTGTATCTTTTATGTTGATTAATTGAGTGTTAACAATAATTTAATTTAATTATCATCCTTAAGCGACACATCATATAGCAAAATAAGGGAGTGTCGCATCTTAAGGAAGCGTAGTCCATGTTTGAAATGACTTGATGATGCATTGCAATATCTTGATTATCAACTAGTTTCCAAATAAAATATTATGTAGTTTAGTATTATTGTAATTTTTGTTTTTAATTTTTTTTTTATCTAAAACTATTAAAATAACATGTTGTTGTTAAAAATTTAAAAACAAATGTTAGAGAATAATATAAATCATATCTTAAGTTTTCACCTAACAGCTTAAGCTATTGAGTTGAATTGGTTCTTTGATATAGTATCAAAGTTTTGATGACCAAATAATCACGAATTCAAATCTCATCATTCATATTTATTTAATAAAAAATCAAACATAAGGTAATGTAAGTCTGAGCAAGTTTCAAGCTCAAAAGGCTTTCACTTGAAGCGGGGTGTGTTAGAGAATAATAAAAAAAAAATTATATCTTAGGATCTCACCTAACAACTTAAACTATTGGGTTGAATTAGTTTTTTGACAAAATAAACTAAAAAATATATTATTTAATATATTTTTAATTAAAAAATACTATTAATAAATATGTTACATCACATTGACAAACACAATCACAAACCAAGTAATATTCATATCTCAATTTGATTCTAAAAAGAAGAAGAAAGGATATGGCACCTTTTCTTTTTTAGCCAATTGGATCATTAACTTGATACTTTTTTATTCTTCTTCTTGTTTGCACTGTTAACTTGACACTTGTTTTTTTTTTTTCCGAGCATCATTAACTTGCTTGAGTCCTTCTCTAATTTATATGCATTTACATTTTTTGAAAAAAAAAATAAAAAGTATACTCCCAGCATATTTTGCAAAAGACGTTTTGATTACTTTTATTTTCTTCACATCAATTATTGATATCAACATTTTTCATAGTCAGCACCAAAACTCTCCAAATAATTGTAAATTTCAATAACATCAACGACAAACATAGCAATAACATCAATGCCTTTAGGACAATCTAAAAAGTTCATATATAAGCAACAAATGAAAAGTGAATATATATATAATATATATATATATATTGTATGCTCTTAAAATGTTCTACTTATAAATAATGGCTTATTTAACTAGTGTATTTTAGATTTTATTTAATTTTATTTTTAAGTTAAAATTTTCGATAAATGTATAGAAATTAGAATTAGCATAGATAATTGATAATGAATTTAGAATACTAATAAAATAGATTAAATAAATTTGAATTAAACCAATGTTTACAAATTTATTTAGTTTACGTAATTAATTAATACATGTTGTCATCAATATTCTATATAAAATATGAATGATTGTCATAGATGTATCGAGATTCTCCCGAAAGGTTGCATAGGATAGATTATTGTAATGGAGTTCAAGGTTTTATTAATTACACATTATCTAATCCAAGAAATATTATTGGAGACGGTATTAGATGTCCATGTAAAAATTATAAAATTAAAAAAATTTTCGATTCAAATGTTGTAACGGTACATCTTCTATTAAAAAAAAAAAGGGTTTATGAAGAAATACATATGTTAATTTACACACAAAGAACCCATATGTTCCTCACAAAATCATGGTAGAAATGATGATCGAGTCAAGGTTCACAAAATCATAGTTTCTAGCAATGTGCATGGAGTTGTAGATGACAATAATAATTCTTATAGGAATATAGCTATGGATGCAATGAGAATGAATCGGGGTTATGCCGATCAATGTTCAAATCATAATAGAGACGATCATAATATATTTTTTTATCAAATTTATTTAATTTCATTGGGAGGGTTGAATTGGGTTGGGATCAAGATCCAGTCAATTGATAACATTATTCCTCACTACTAATTTTTTATCTTGAAATTTAAATTGATTATAAGAGGGGATCTATTATTTAGTTTGGGACATTTCTATTTTGCCCAAAATTAATTATTGATATCCTTAGTTTCCTTTGGACATCATCTTCTGCTTTATATATCTTTATGTTCTACTCTATACACTCCATCCCTCGTGCTACCCACGACAAAAAGATACTTGAACAAGTCATGCAAGATAGAATTATATCTCTTGTAATAAACCATTTTTAACCTATATTTTTTAATAAATTTTCAAAAATACAAAAACTCTTCAAAAATATTTTTTAATTCATGGTATTTTTATCACTTTGGTTTATTTTATTAAGTAACGATTTTTTTAAAGGAATAAAAATAAAAATAAAACAAAGGAAAGAGTTTAGGGGGTGAAATAAAAGGAAAGAGAGAATAATGACTAATGTGATTAAAGACTAAAAATAACATCGGAGATTATGCAAAAGAGAAAAAGAAAAATAAATATGAGAATAAAAAAAATTGAGAAAAATAATGAAATAGATCCTACATAATAAGAAGGGGAAGTTTAATTAATTAGGAATCCATGATCAAGAAGGAAATAATATAATTGCTCAACATTATTTTTTTTAGTTTAGCTTTTCTTGTTTTGCAAAGGATCACAAGCAATATAAATAGAGGAGGAGACACAAAGAGACAAGGATTGACACACATGGAGATTAAAAAGGAGATGCTCTTGCAAAATAAACTAGCAAAAACCCTAGCACAAGAAAAAGGGAAAAAAAAAAAAAGCACAACAATTCAATTTGTCGAACAACATCAACCACATTCTCGATGGCCAATCTCTCATATCAGGTGAAGGTGGTTGACACCTCCTACACCAAAAGGAAGAAGAGCAAGTTGGGTACCTCATAAATAGTTCCACTACCACCTTACCCTAGTTGCACTTGTAAATAAGCATTGTAACTCATATTGTTGTCTAGTAGGTGAACACACGTGTCGAGACTGTTTCTTTTTTTCCAATCATTTCTTTCCATTGTAAGAGGAAAAAAAACACAACAATTCAATTTGTTGAACAACATCAACATTCTTGATGGCCAATCTCTCAGATCATGTGAAGGTGGTTGACACCTCCCACACCAAAAGGAAGAAGAGCAAGTTGGGCACCTCACAATAGTTCCACGTGCCACCCTACCCTGGTGGCACATGTAAATAAGCATTTTAACCCATATTATTGTCTGGTAGGTGAATGCATATATCGAGACTGTTTCTTTTTTTTTCAACCATTTTATTTCCATTATAGCTGACTCCAACGACTCGTAAAGGTCAACTTTAATCCCTATATGTGATTTATTTGTTGTTTGAATAATTTTGTGATTCGTTTTGTTAAATTTTAAATCATAAATGCATGTTGACATGTATGTTATTTTGAATAAATTCATAGTTTATTCTCTCTCTTTTTTCATGTTTGATTATGCTCATTTATATCAAATGAGTTGGATGAAATTTGGTGGTTATTCATAATGGATATGCATGGTAAAATAATTAATTTGTGAGGGTTAATATAAATTATGTATTTAAAAGAAATAAATCAAAACTCTAGTCTTCATGTACCAATATTTCAAATCTTGCCCCATAAATTAGGCTTCTTTGCTAAGCGAAAATCTCAAATCATCATCCTAGGAATCTCTTTCACCTCTAATAAATACAAGCATTTAGTTTAGGTAAAATATTAGTATGTATGCAGTATAAGTAGTTTTATCATTAAGATCAAACAACAATACAATTTATTTTAGGTAGGGTATTTTATGATGATTTTCATCTTTCTTTTATCATAAGTAGCCCATTTATCCAAAAATCTCTAAAAAAACCAATTAAGGTTCATAATTACTATAAAATAAATGACAGCTCATTTTTTTTATTCTTACCCCCTTTCACATAATCAACTCGTTGAGATATCCATGTTACATTTTATTTTAGTTATTTATTATTAAATAAAGTAATAATAAATCACTATTTTTATGTTACATTGAGATAAATTATAATTTTTTATTTATAAAAATAATTTACCACACTATTTTGACAACAATTAATTGTTTCAATAATCTAAAGGACAAGCAAAACTCTTTAAAATATTCAAATCTTAAATGTTTATATATCAATTAATTATATCACATGAATTTGAGTTTAAATTAAGAAAGAAGTGGAATGTGGGTCATGTTGCTCGTATCTCTTATCATAAAATAATGGACCCCCATTCTTCTCCTAATAAAAGAAATGGCAACACCAAATTGATGCTTAAAGTCAAAGATTTTAGACACCAATTCGATACCCAATATTAGAACATGAATGGAGAGGTGGGGATCCCAAACTATAAAGAGGTTGTATTACAAGCCTTTTAAGTATTAAGTGAAGATAAAGTGCAATCCCATAAAAGTAAGTGATATATTTTATTAGATGTATTATAAGAGATAGTGTGAGGTATTTGCTTCTATTAATAGAGAGATGATTAATTGTTCTCGAGGTTGTAATTTTTAAATTTCTTAGTGAAATCTTTCTATACTTGCTCATGGGCGTAGCTAAACCTATGATTCATTGAAACTTCATAGATATGTTACAAGCATTTCAGATGATAGAAAGATTTTATATAGCGAAGCAATAATAATCTTTACATTTAGAAAAAAAGCTCACTAAAGTTTGTTAAATGGATTTAGTAGTAACATGACAATTGATTTCTTATCAAAATTAGTTTTATACATACAAATCCATTTCTAGAGGCTCGGTGTTCATAGGTAATGATCATGCCTTAGAGATCGCTAGTATTGACACCATAAAACTAAAGATACATGATGGCTCAATTTGTACTATTCAATAAGTACAATATATGAAGGGTATGAAAAGGAATCTTTTATCTTTAGTATAATTTGATGGTTTTTCTTGTTAAGACTTGGGCAAAAAATAGCAACATGAAATTATCAGTGGGTTGCTAATGGTATTAAAGGCAAGAAAAATAATTACAAACTTGTTTATGTTAATAAGAGAGGTATATCGTGAGGAAGAGGTATCAATAACTTTAGCCAGTTATGCAGAAGAGATGATAATTATATGGTATAAGAAACTAAGCCACATGTTAGAAAAATGTCTGAAATTCTCTCTAATTAGAAGTTACTCTCTAGGTTTACAAAGGTTTCTTTACCATTTCATGAGCATTGTGTTATAAGTAAACAACATAGGTTGAAGTTCGGCATATCGACATCTAAGAGCAAATGCATCTTAGACCTAATTCACTCTAATAATTGTCAAGCATCGATCATGTCCATGGAAGGATCAAGATGCTTTGTATCGTTTATAGATGATTTCTCTATGAGATGTTGGATATATCCAATTAAAAGAAAGGTCATTATGCTCACGGTCTTTAAAACTTTCAATGCGTTAGTAGAATTTGAATCTGAAAAAATAACATCAAGTGTTTGAGGACAGATAATAGAGAAAAATATATTTATGATGAATTTGATGACTTATATCGATAAAACGATATCTAGAGGCAGTTTATAACAATATACATTGGACAACAAAATAGAATGACAGAGTGTATAAACAAAACTATGTTAGAAAAAAACAATAATAATAACAAAAGGTTGTTAGCTTAGGAAAACAATTATAAGTGGTTTTTAAATGAAACAGTTAACGAACAAGAGGATTATTAGTAAGATTAAATGTTAAGTTGTTGTGATTTAAAAATCTAACATGCTTAAATATCATTATTCTGAAGTATAATAATTATTGTCACATTTAAAAATGATAATATTTAGTAAATATCATGCTTTAGAAGCACTACAAGATAAATATATTTTATTTCACCGATTCTTTTGAAATCATGTTATTTCACCCAAATTAAATAAATAACTAAGCTAATTAAAAACAATCGCAAAACAAACAAGCAGGACACGAGACTATGAAGTAAAAAATTATTATAATGACTAGCACATCGGTGCTCCTTGGAGGTGACAACACCAAATCTTGTTCTGACGATTCTCCTCCGATAAAAAGATTCAAAACACAAAATATTCCGAAACGCAAACCTGGCCCGACAAGGCTGGTAAAGAAATAAACCAAACTGGGGGCCAAAAGCAAAAACCATGGGCGTCACTCTTCCTTGTAACCTCTCTACTTTTCTTGGTTTATCCGCGACGAATAATTGCATTTTACACCTCATTTTTTCTTTTTTTTTTTCTTTTTTTTAACTGTCTTTCCTGTTTTTAATTGATATTCTGGTTCTCCTTTTCAAACCCACTCGGACAAGTCAACTCCTCTCAAAGCAGTTAATTAAGATTAAATCATGGTGGCTATTGAAGTTTTGAAACTGAATTGATTTTTTTAATGTAATATTAAGATCTTAATTATTAAAGGGTTACAAATTATATCTACTTTGTTTTCTTTAATTAAATAAATTAAGTGCATAATAATAATAATAATAACAATAATGCAGGACTCAGTCCACCAACCATGAACGGACCCCACCACGTCATCCATCATATCTCATCAACTCATTTGATCTTGACTGTTCCATCATGGGGGACCCCCTGGGTTATTCACGAATCAATGCCATGTCCCTCCCTACCATTATTAACATTATTAACGCCGCCATGAGTTTTTACCATTTAAAAAATAATTTTAATTCAACAACATAAATTATTAAATAAAATTTAAAAATATAATTTATATTATTTTCTAAAACATTCTTTCAAGTAAAAGCTCTTTATATTTAAAATTTGTACAAAGTTACATTACCTTACATTTAATATTTTTATCAAATAAATAAAGATGATAAGATTCAAACTCGTGATAACTTGGTCATTAAAACTCTAATATTATGTCAAAAACTATCTCAACTCAATAATTTAAGTTGATAAATAAGATTTTAAAATATAATTTATATTATTTTCTAACATTATCAATTAATCAAAAATTCCAATTAATTCAATTCTTGTATTTTTAATCTTAATAAATTGAGTACAACTTGCTTAGATTGAAAGGAGGCTACTAAATAACGAGATGAACAATAATTAAAATTATTGATTCATTTAATTAAAAAAAAAAGAGTTCAATTAGTTAGATAAATTTCCAATTTTAAAAATTATATCCAATTGAAAATTTATTGGTGCCAAAATAGATAGATATATAGATATTTTAAAATTAAATTATTTTTAAAATTATCTTATACATCAATCGACCACATTGTTATAAACCTTGTTATACAAGATTATAATTTATTTTTTATATATCAATTAAAATAAAAATTATTTTATACATCAATTAAGTTTTAAAAAAATTAATTCAAAACGATATGATGTATATGTGATTCATCCACATATTATAAAATTCAAAATTAAAAAGTAAAATTAAAAAAATACATCAAATTAATCACTCATCCTACCTCCTTGGGATTATATAGTTTGTAAAAAGTATCATAATCACCATGCAAAGAAAAAAAGAATAATGCTAAATACTAAAGAAAGTACTAAAACACAAATTGCTCATGTGTATATTCTTGAAGAGTTCTTTTTTCCATGTTTAGTATTTTTATATTATAAAAAAAAAATTATTCTTGCTGGTTACAACTCTCTCAAAGTAAAAAAAAATAAAAATAAATCTTCACAGCTAGTTTGTTTTTTTAAGACGCTGAATATATACAAATCCCTAAATTAGTGGTATCTACACCATCAAATGACTTAAATTGATGATTGATTTTTGTTTTTTTTATCTAAATTCTGGTATTTAAAAATTTATTAAAAATAAATTAATTAGATCGAGCCAAATCAACCCACTAAAAGCAACCACCACCCTTTGTTGATTGGTTTTTGTCATTTAGCATTTTTCTTTCCAAAATAAATAATATTTGATTGCACCAGTATTTCACGGCAGCTAAGATTCCCAGGTTGAGTATCTCCTTTTAAAAGTAGATAAAAAATATTCTCTTACATCGGCTTGACAAGGAAGCGCACTAAATAAAAATGGGACTGTGACATCTCAGATAGTGCTATCAAATACACGACATGTGGATATGGGATTTATATTTGCCAGCTTCTTAAATTCCTCCAGCTATCACAAAAGGTTTTTTTTTCTTTTCCAGCTCGTGTCTTTCTTTTTAGCAACAAAAACTAATTATATTATTATATTATTTTTTTTTGTGTTATAAATAAAAAATAAATATTTATATAGGTATTCAAAACCTAATAAATAAAAATAATAAGTAAAGAGTATATATACAAAAAAAAACTCGACCCGAGAAGCGGGCCTTCTCTTGTCCTACCTTATTGTAGCCATCAATTATGCTTGTATCATGAATATAAACTAATTCCATTTAATAATTTGGTCAGTTTTTTTTATATATATATATATATATATTTTTTTTTAATAAGGTATATGAATCAGTTTATGCATATCTCAACTAATTTTATGATCTTTAAAATTAATAATCATATAAATTTTTAGTAGCCATCATATTAGTAAATATATTTCGTAATAATAGTAATGTTATAAGAAAGAAGCTGAGAACACAGGAAACTCAAGATAGAGCCAATGAACCCATGGTTTTGGCCATGTGCAGATCAACTTGGGCACGTCTGTGTAAGTTATTTATTCGCAAGACATGGACGTTGTCTGATTCAAGGTTGCAACTAGAAATTTAGTATTCGAACCTTCACATTATTTTAATTATTATAAGAGATACATGGTATACAATGTCTTTTTACAAGTAAGAAAGGTGCGGTGACGTCTTGGATTTAAAGTTACTCTAATTTAAAATTATAATTTTTTAAATGTATGCAAATTTAAATTATTAGATGAAATTACAAGATATAATTTTATATAATATTTTTATATTTTTAGAGAAAATTTTGATAATTCATGAAAAGTCTTTTTTTTTCTAAATAATCTAATTACTAAAATACAAGAAAAAATATTTTAATTATTAAAATTCTAATTAAATTTTGATAATTCATGATATACAATGCTTTTTTATAAGTTAGGAAGGTGTGACGACGTCTTGGACTTGGAGTTACTCTGATTTAAATTTATATTTTTTTATATAAAAAAAAAGTTTAAATTATTAGATAATGTTATAAGATATAATTTATATAAATTTTTACTATTTTTAGAGGAAATTTTAATAATTTTTTTAAAATAACCTAATTAGCAAAATACAAGAAATAATTTTTTAATTATTAAAATTCTAATTAAATTAAAAGTTTTAATTTAAATAAAAAAATCTTAAAACAATAATAAAAGAAAAGATAATTAAAAAATAATAGCTTATTGGCCTAATTTGAACCTGAAAACAAAAATAATTAGCAAGCTAGCGGCTTTTATATAATTAGAACTTTAAAACAATCTAATGATTAATAAAAAAAAAAATTATACATGTTTTTACTATATTATAAGTTAGAATTAACTTTGAACGATATACATGAATTGAAACTCATCGTGTTTGAAAATTCAAGTCAACTTGTAGCAGGGGAACATTGTAATGTAATTTTTCATATTAATTCTGGCTCTCAAAATAAGAAAGAATCTAGTCCTGCCCATGATTTATTATATTATCTTTATTTAGTGAATTGAAGAAAGGATTTAGAAAAGAGTCACGTATTTAATTGAGTGCCTCTTTTTCCTATTTAATACTTATTGGACACCGCTAGATAATTTGTATGCTATATGTTTCGGATCCGATTAATATTAAAAAATATTTAAATATTATTAACATGTTTTCTAATATAAAATAAATTTAGATTTTAAAGAGGTTGATTCAGTTAACTTGATGGATTTAAATTCAATGCACGGATCATGAGATTGAAATAATTTCAATATAAAATTCAATTCTCAATCAAATCAAAACAAATTAGAAGACTTAATTTCTAACCAACCTTATATTAAAGTCTACAATTAAAAAAAGATAAAAAAAACAACTCGGGTCAACCCGGGTTCACTTTCCAAACTCGCAACCCGGATCCTGTGATTAGGATAATCCTGTATAAAACAAATCAAAATAAATTATGAAACTCGATTCTCAATTAATCTAATGTTCAATAATAAAATAAAATAAAAAATCAATTAAAAAAAATTAAGTCAACCCCTCAAGCATGTAACTCATGTAATAAGATCAAGATAGTTTTATTGGAAGAAAAAAAATATGAATTCTAATTCTAAATCAATCAAATATTAAATAATAAAATTAAAAAAATAAATTGATTAAAAAAACCTTAAATTAACTTGTCAAACTCGAACTCAAATTATGAAATCTGGATAAACAAACTCCATGTTAAGAACTAAAAAAAAAAAAAAAAAATATTATTTAAGTGAGTAGTTCCTTGTAAGGAGAGTACCAATGAATTTCTCTTCAATTAATTTCTGTCAATATTTTAGATAGCCTAAGAGTGCAATATTTTGTTTAGCAGCGATATATATATATATATATATATATATATAGATTAACTACACAACTAATCATTTTCCTGAAAAGCAAAGAGGGATTTGGATCCTCTCATAACCCTAACAAAATATAGTAGTTTTAAATTTTATCATTAGTTTTAAATTTAGTAGTTTAGATCAATGAGATGAGGAGGAAAAAAGAGATAAAATACAAGTTATTATTAGATAGGTTAATTTTAGTGTTATAGAGTGATAAGGTCAAATTTTTCCTAACATTAAAAAAAAAATGTTTAGGCAAAACTAATCTTTTTAAAAAATAAAAAAAAATATGAGACATGAGTCATTGATTTTATTGAGGTTCAATAAACTCGGTCAATTTAATGATATGATTAAAAAAGCATTGATAGTAAATAAAACAAAAGAAAATGACAATAAATAACTATAAAAAAAAAATTACCAATATTGTACTCGATGAGAAAAGAAAAATAAGCTCATTGGATACTCCTTACTAGAAAATGTTCATCGAAATGATTATAATGCTATTATAAAAATATAATGACATTGAAAGAGGTTACACGGACCATAAAAGTAACAACATGAAAAGTAAGTAAATAAATATCATGGAGTGAGCATCTCATGCTTATATTTTATCATTTAATTTAATTTAATTATAAAAATAATATTTCTTTTAAAAAAACTAAATTTAACCGGGGAAAAAAAAAGACAAATAAAAACACATCACTTAAATCAAACGGTCCTCCTGCAATTACAACATACCGTAACTGTAAAAACCTAGTTCCTTCCACACCACACTAAAAATATCGTCTCCTCCCATGCAAATTTTTTCACAAGCAGACAAAACCACCAATAATGGACCCCACAATCCTTTTCCACGTCATATAAGACGCCCGAGAATCATCGCCCCTGTGGCCCCCACGTTACATGTCCCCATTGAACTATACAACAACATAATAAAAACTCCCCAAAATAAATGAAATTGCGAACATACCCTCGTCAAATTTTCCTATAAATCCCGACGCCTCTCCCGCTGATGATTCCATGTCCAAAGCTGTGTGTATTTCTTGCAAAAGAAAATAATTTTTATTTTTATTTTTACAAAATGTTAGGAGTGTTTAGCAGCGCGATTGTGTCGCCTCCCGACGAGCTTGTGGCAGCGGGAAGCCGGACTCCGTCGCCGAAGATCTCGGCGGATGCTCTGGTTAAGCGATTCGTTGACACCAACTCATCCGCCGTGTCGGTGCGAGTCGGAGACGACTCGCAGGTGGCCTTCACTCACCACAACGAGTCCATGCTGCTCCCGAGGTAATTAGCTAAACAGTACCTTAAAAATAGAGAAACGCTCTCATTAATCACTGTTATGCCACGTGTCTATTTACGGATAACGCAACGCTACTAAATCGCGAATCTTAGTTTGATTGGAAGAACTTGACCGTTGGATTGGCGGGGATTGAACGGAGGGTCGATCCTTTATCAACCTTCTTTACTTACCGTCTTACAGAAGTCAACATTCTATTAAGGCATATCAGATGATCGATCATACGAATTATTAGATAGCAATTTTATTAATTAATTAATAAAAAGTGGATTATACGTAAAAGACAATGATGAAATTAAGGTAAATAATAATCTTTTTAAATAGATTATTGAGTAAATTATTAAATTTTTGTATATTCTGCAACAACGTTATTAGATCCTTATCGTTCAAATTAAAAAATATGAAACAAAAATTAGATTAATCTTGATTTCCAAGAAAATGAAAATCAGTTAATGATGTGTCGATTGTTTATTTGTTTATTTTAAATCTTGTATTTGTAGTGCTCCTTTAATTAGTGATTGCTTAGAGATTTCAGGTTGAGGGGGGCAAATTAATCAAATTATTTGAAATATCTTAAAAATTTGATTTGAAATTAACTGAATTAAACGATTTTTTGAATTTGTTAAAAACCTTTAATAAAAAATTTTAAAAGATTTTGGTTGGAGTTTGGTTTTAAATTCTAGAAACTAAGAAACCACCCCGATTTAAATTGAAACCAAAGAAATCTGATGAAAAAAAAAAATCTTATCATGAATTATAAATTTATTGATTTAGATTGAATTTATTTGATTTTAACAAATGTAAAACCGGACAAATCGGTTTAGTTATATATTTTAGTTTGGATCAAAAACAATTTTAAAAATAGTTTAATTGAATTTTTTTAATCTAAATTAAACTATTTAAAATTATGCTACTTAATTCCATGGCCGTGATTTTCTCAAACACAATCATAAAAATAAAGTCACGAGTGGTTTGGCCCATCTCTGGTGTCTAGGGGATTGTGTTTTGTGGGGTCAGTTGCATCATCATCGTATCATTGCATGACTGCCACGTAGCTGTATACACGGAATCAAGTGTACATACGTTTCCAAGAGACTTTATCATACTCCCTCAATTCAGGCCACACGCGTCTATAAATGTCTTTGACGAAACAGCAGATTCTGGATGTCTGGATCCAACACGTGGACCTTGGATCACGTGGACGGTTCGATCATGTTTACACATAACGTTGTCGTTTTGTAGGGGAGTCTCAACTGGCCTTCAAACCAATTGGTCCCACTTCCTGTGTATATTTTGAAATTTGGTTTCGTATGTCATTTCCATCTTATTATATCATATGGTAACTACATAAGTTTAAGTTATTTAAAAATTATTTTATTAAATTTTAAAAAAACCATCGTATAAATAAAAACTAGGCTATATTTGTCTCGATGTTTTAGAAATTGATGATGGAAATAACGCCATAGTGGACGGAAGTTACTGCTTTTCTTATTTAAAAATTGAGCAAGTTGTCAGAATGAGATTCCACCTCAGTCGATTTTGATGTAAGAAAAATACTTCTCAACTGTTCAGTGGGAATTTGAGTCCCTCTTACTTGAGACGTCAGAGAAAGCAGCGTCCCTGGCCAACAAGTTGGAAAGTTAGTTGCGACTTTTAATATCTATATATATATATATATATATATATATATATATATATATATATGTTAGGGGTATAACATCAAGTGGGGCTTTCCCTGTCATCTTTATGAAGTATGATATGAAAACATCAAGTGGGGTTTTCCCTGTCATCTTTTCTTCAGTTCTTTCGAGGCATGGACTAGGGGATAGATAACTAGATAAGGATAAGGTGACTTTGTTTGCATGGGGGACCCAAGATGGTCCCAGCTTAGCCTAAGAATCCGGGTTTGCTCATGAATGATGGGAAAAATCCATGGTTCTGGTGGGTGGTCTGGATGACCTGTTAGACTTTATGGCCAGATTTTTGTCTGTTGCCTTGTAAAGACTGCACCTTCGCTAGGTCAAGAAAAAAGGGTTTCAAGTTGAGACTAAGTGCGTGTCTGCCTGTCTATGCAATTGTTATGATTGAACCGCAAATAAATTGATGATGTAATAAATATTTAATGTGCTCGCCATAAACCGTTGTTGCTTCTCCAATTTGTTAGAAATTCCCCATGGCTAATTTATTTTTTTGGGATGTTAAAAATGACAGATCATTTGCAGTCAAGGATGAGATCTACTGCTTGTTTGAGGGAGCTCTAGACAACTTGGGTAGCCTAAGGCAGCAATATGGGCTAGCCAAGTCTGCGAACGAGGTTATATTGGTCATCGAGGCTTACAAGGCTCTTCGTGACCGGGCACCTTACCCTCCTAACCACGTTGTCGGTCACCTTAGTGGGAGCTTTGCATTCATTGTCTTCGACAAGTCCACTTCCACCTTATTCGTGGCTTCTGTAAGTTAATTTCATACCTACGAACTGCCTTGGTGAAGTTAAGATATTATTTGGTCGGTTTCTGAATACAAATGGGGTTGGTGTTTTCTTGACAGGACCAATTTGGTAAGGTTCCTCTGTATTGGGGAATCACTGCTGATGGATACGTTGCTTTCGCAGACAATATTGATTTGCTTAAGGGTGCTTGTGGCAAGTCACTCGCTTCTTTTCCTCAAGGTGGGTGTGATAAAAATTATAATATAATATGATGATGCGAGTCTAGACTTTCTAATGCGGACCACCTACCATTGATAGTTGAGTGCTATTGCAGCAACATAAAAGAGAGCATGTGCAAGAAGGAATGGGATTATTATTTTTTTACCTGACAAGGATGCTGGATTTTGCAGGATGCTTCTTCTCCACTGCAGTTGGAGAACTGAGAAGCTTTGAGAATCCTAAAAACAAAATCACTGCAGTTCCAGCCAAGGAGGAAGAGATCTGGGGTGCTACATTTAAGGTAATTAGTCAAACATCAAGGTGACTTGTACACACGGTGGTATATGAATCAGTAGAGCTAAGAAATTTATTTAAACAACCCGTTTCTCTGTGAGTCTCATTCGGTTCTACTGATTAACAATGACGACGACGGCATGTATTTCAGGTGGAGGGGCCAGCAGTCCTCGCAGCCACAAAATAGGCGATTGTCTTTTCTCCGCCAAAATCTTAAGAATCTAAATATGCCAACGAAGGGAAAAAGGGCTTTTATGTGGTTGTGAGTTCAGAATGAGGGGCCAGGTGAATAGTAGAACGAGTTCGACTCTTTGTAGAATGCATTAGCATGGTGTGAAAGAATAGCTCCAACTCCGTTGTAGGTAGCTTCGATCCATTTTCCTCCCTGTAATATGTACAGCTATCTTTTTCTAGTTCAATAAAGTTTGTTTGGTGGCTTGATAATGAGATTTCTCAACATCACCAATGCGTCTTCAATCCGACTTCTGCCCCAATCAAGGCCTTGAAGCTCGAAAATACTTTCCATTAAGGCCATGGTGGCATGTCCCTCATGAATGATCATAACACTAATGCTCCTCCAGCAAGACCATCACCACCACCATGCATTCATTTCCATTTCATTTCTGGATATAAAGTCCATTAACATTACATTAATAGACATGGACAGCTTCGGATTGCCTTGCCCCCTTTTGCTAAACCCTCATCAATCAATTATAATATATATATATGGAATATTAAGAGAAAATTCGGTGTCACGTTATAAGTAGGCCTAAAAGTCGTAACCTTTCGACACTAGTAGCAGTTACATTATTCATACACCCACAAGACATTGATGATGCACTCACTGTTCACATTATTTTTCTTTCCACCCTTTTTCTTCTTCTTTTTTTTATTTAACTTTTATTGGGTCCAATTATAGATCAACTTAGGCTAGTTTGTTATAAGAAAGGTGAGATTGAAAAACACAAGACCAAAGTAAAAAAACATTGAGGAATTTGTTGGCTTTTTTGACCTTTGGGAGAAATATACAATGTAGTCCTCATACTTTTCTAAGTATGAATATTGTGCCCCTTCAATTTTTAAAATTACAAACAAAAGTCAATTTCAGTCTAAAACATCATTTTTCTTATTTTTTTAAGTTTCTGGTTTAAGAAAGGAGAGAGAGTCGTTGAATTATTATGTTAAAGAGAAAAGATTATCGGTAACACTGATTCTGGCCATTAAGATGGTCAATCTTGCTATTAATGAGTTCTATTTGATGAGGGGAGTTCCACTTATGTATTTTTTTTCACCTTAAAAATTCATAGAAAACCAAATCAAAGCTTGGAGAGAGTTTTGGTTTCGGGTTTTAATGCGGGTTTTTAGGTTTTTAAGGCCATTTATGAGTTTATAAAGGTTGAGGTGTTTTCTATATGTTTTGGATTAAAAAAATTGGTTGAAAATTAAGTTTCTAAGCTAAAAATCAGCCAGCCTTCTCTTTTGACTATAATAATGATCTAAATCTAGAAGAAGAAGAAAAAGACGACATGTCGTCTTCCTTAGCAGACGACACGTCGTCTAATTTGTTTTTGTTTTTTTTTTTTTCAAAAACCATTGGAGTGGACAAAATATCATCCACCTTCATCAACATTTTTTTTTTTTTTTTTTTATCTTTTCTTTTATAAAATTGCTTTCTTTTAAGTTGATAGCATTTTTTAACAAGATTTTTTAATAACATTTTAAATTTATATTAAAATTAATACCATTCTCTCTTCTTCTTCTTATTCTTTTTTTTATTTAGCCTTTTTAAAATAGTGGTTGTTTTTTAATTATTTTGTGTGTATAATTTTTAAAGAGATTATTCTAATTCATCTATATTTTTTTTATATATTTTATATAAATGAAATTTATTTTTAAAAATAAGAAATATTTTTTTTTTTGATAATATTTTTAATATGTGCAACCTTGCATAATATTGTTTTTTTCTTTGATTTTATTCAATCAATTTCATGTATTTTTTTATTTCTATTATTATTTGATTAAAACAAAAAATATAATTTTAATAAACTAATTCATTGAACACAACCGGGTATATAACCTGTGTTGCAAGATCAAATATTATGATCTATATATATCTCTTGATTTTTTTTTAATTTCATATTTAGTTATCGTTAATGATTTTTAAAAAAAAAATTTATTGACACAAATATTTCTCGATTGATTTAGTTAGATGCATGCATATTTAATTTTTTTGTTGAAAAAAAATCTAACCCGCAATGAAGTACGAACCAAATACCTAATATAAAATACTAAAAGGCATGGTCTTTAGGTGACAATATGCACACACTCACAAGACATTGTGGATGCACTGTTTACGTTGTTTTCCTCTCTCTCTCTCTCTCTCTCTCTCTTATTATTATTATTTTAGTCTTTGTTGGGAAAAATATTTTAAGGGAGGGTGAGATTACAAGCTAGTGAATCAAAGTTTTTTTTTTAAAAAAAAAAAACAAATTGGAGGGAATGGATTGTTTATTCAAGTTTTGAGGTGAAATACTAATTCTTCTCTTAAAACAAAACCAACAAACTCATTCAATTGGGGGTAATTAAGTTATTTTACAAGCTTTCATTTGACATTCAATAATTTAAAAGGAGTAATAACATCTTTATATTTTTATAATGATCATTATACCCTTATATTAGAAAGAAGAAGAAGAAGAAGAAGAAGAAGAAAAGCTTGACTTCAAGGGTGTTGTCATTTTATCTTTGCACTTAAGCCTCTTTGTAATAGTTAGGTTGGTCTTGGGGCAATTGTGTAATTTAATATATAATATATATTAAAACAAAAGGTTGTTAATGCGTGCCTTGAAAACGTCAGCATGTGGATAATCCTTGTGTTTTTTATACAGCATGTGCAGGATTATCAGATGGTCAAACTCTGCCTTTCGATATAGTGTTTGAATCGTCCTAACATTGCCTTCTCCAGGAGGCAGCACACATGGCCAAAAGCCGCTAGGTTCTATGATGGTAAATTTTTCTTTTTTAATTCCTTCTTCACTATCTCTTCACTTGAAATTCATGCATGATATTTATAATTTCGGGGTAGCTCCCTTAGTTAAGGATATTTGAGTATCATTTCTTATTCTTTTGATTTGTAATTTTTAACCATGGCTTTTTTGTAAGTTTTTTTTTTTCAATTTCATCATTCAATCAAAATATTTTATTTTTTAAAAATTTGGTCCTGATTTTTTTCTTCATTTTTTTCTTGCATCTTTTGTAAACTTTCAATTGTTTTCAATTTTATTCTTTGATCAAAATTTTTAATTTGCTATTTTTTTAAAAATTCAATCATCATTTTTTTTTTTTGTGGTTTTATCTTTTAGTTCTTTTGTGTAATTGATTATTCTTTTTTAATTTAGCCTTTCAATCCAAAATTATTCATCCTTTTTTTTTTCTCTCAAATTTAATTCTCATTATTTTAATTGTTATTATTTCTTTTGAATCCTTTTTGTGATTTTTTTTTCAGTTTTTTCCTTTGACATTTGATTTATTGAAATTTATGATTTGTAATTTTTTTTGGTGCTTCTGATCAAATAGCCTGAGTTCACATCATTTTTTTACTTATTTTTTTATCTCATTACTTGACGTTGATTTTTATTTTTAAAATAGGATTCATGGTTTTTAATAAAACATTTCCATCACATTAAATCCAAAAGCATTCTCATTATATTTTTGAATTAATTTATATTCCACTCTGTTTTGGGTAATTTGAAAAAAAGTTCCCCTTATCCGAAATTCTTTGATATTATCTCAAAGAATTATCCGAGTTTTCTATTTAAATTTTTTTAATTAAAATTAGTTTGGAGATTTCAAATAATTAAAAAAAAATTAATAGGGCTCACCCCCTCAATGAAATTAGTTTTTTCTCCTCAATGATCTACGCACCCTTTACACCATTTTATTGTATCTATAGAAAATAGTTTTTTTTTTTTTTAATATACTAGTACAAAATTCGAATTTGACAAGTAAAAGGAAACCTCTTGAATATCTTTTTATGAATTAATTGGGATTAAGTTTTTTCATCAATAATCTTTAAAAACACACCCTCTACATCAATCAAATAAATTTATTGAGCAACAATTTAGTAGGTAATCTAATGATAAGAGTTTGAAATCAAGGATTTTTTTTCTTGTGATCTCAGATTCAAATTATGTGGTTGTTAAATATTAATGACTACTGGAGATTTATCTAATCGTTAATTTTAAAATTCATAAAAAATTAATTACAAATACATATAAACTAATCCAAACACTCCTCATATTAATAAAAAATAAAAAAAAAAAAAAAAAACCCCTCATTGTAGCTCCTCTTTAACATAAACTTGGCTTCCCCGACTCTTATGCCTTTGCCTCATGAACTAGGGCCTAAAGGCTTTGAGAACTAGACAGGTAATGACATTTATGGGCATCCCTTCTGTACGTAAGGCCCACTAGGGCCATAAGTGAAATAAAAAGGGTAAATTATTGGAGGACGTGCTTTTGTCTCTTGCGTTGCAGTAATTAATTGATAATATTTTTTTATTGTTAAAGTAAAGTAACTCAACAATGCTGTTGTGGTCCCATTCCACCTCTAGCAAAGTCAACCGCATTATTATAAATGCCCTTTTAATTTTTTATATTATCTAATCTCCCTAAACCACCAAAAAATTAAAGTTAGATTCCTAATTACTTGCACTTAAATATCCAACATGACATGCTCTCTAGTCTAGTCTCTATATTTTGTTGTAGGTTTCAATTTAGTACGTATTCAAATTAATAACTTATGATATAGTTTATTGTAGAATATGATAATAAAATTTTTTTACTTGAAATATATCAAAATAAATTTTTAAAAGTTTTTTTTATATTTTTTTGATACATTCTTTGATCACAAAATATTAATTTAATATTTTTTTTTCAAATGAAACACAATTTTAAAACATACTTAAAAACACACGTTGCTATATTTCTAGATATAACTATCTCAATCTAAAAATTAAGTTATTAGATAAAATTTTAATATATAATTTATATTAATTATTTAATAAAATAAAAAATTATTTATTAATTTTAACAATTAAACTTAAATAATAGGACTTTTCTTAAAAACTACTTTCTTCAACAAAACTAGTTTCATTCTGTTTTTAATTTCTTAGTTAGTATTTTTGTTTTTTTGTTTTTCTTTATTTTAGCTTTATTTTCTACCTCTCTCGAAGTTTTGCATAATATC
The DNA here is from genome assembly GCF_005239225.2 of Populus alba. NCBI lineage: Eukaryota > Viridiplantae > Streptophyta > Magnoliopsida > Malpighiales > Salicaceae > Populus > Populus alba. The sequence goes on from NC_133291.1 coordinate 15,133,387, forward strand.
CTTTACCTTTATAGATATAGATTTACTTGCTATTTTATTTGATTGAAAGTTTTTTTCTTCTTTGCTTTATGTTCAATGGAAAAAGCTCTTATAGCTATGCTATTTTTGAAATTGATATAATATAAGGTTTTTAGAGTGAATATTATATGTTCACCGTTACATAATTTAAAAAAGTATGGTTATTCTCTATAATTCATTTAAATTATACTCGTTAAGAAACATTTATTTTGTTTTAAGCTTTTGAATTTCACTAACACATAAGATTTATCGTTCATTACATTGACTTGTCCTTGTTTTCTTGAAGACAAAACATAACTAGTGGCAAAAACTTGAAAGTTTCAAGATATGTACTTTTAGTCACTTTTATTAAAGCTGGTCCGCATGGGACCTAATGGACTTTCTCTTATTAGAACCAGATTATATAAAAAAAATTCAATCCATAAAATAAATGAATCCACAATAACCTGTCAATTCAAGTTCGGTTTATTTTTTTAAAATTAATGTATTTTTTTTTTATATTTTAATATGTTAATATAAAAAATAATTTTTTAAAAAATAAAAAAAATTTATTTTAATATATTTTTAAATAAAAAATACTTTAAAAAATAACTATACTAAACCCCCTATACTTCTGTGTTTAAAATAAAGAGAGAAAAGAAAAAGGAAAAGCAAAACACCTCGATCCTTCTTTCGTTTATTTCCATTTATTCCGACTACTAAAAACGAAAACAAGTTCGATATTTAAAGTAGGTAATCAGCTGAGAAATTTAACCTTAATCTTTCGTTTTCTTTATTATTATCTTTAAAACCTTGTACCTGACCTTTAGTTGTCTGTCTGTGTTTCTTTGGCTTCTTTTAAGGTGAAGAAGATCCCGAGTTGACCCAAGCAGACAAGACAGGTAAGGTAATGGAATTAAGGTTTGATTTCTTAGTTTTTTCCTCTAAACATAACCATGTTTTAGGTTAATGTCTTGATTACCCTAATCTTTCTCTTCTTTTAGGGTTTTTAAAACGCATGCAGATGATTTTCATAGTTGATGTGATTATCGTCGAATCGATGTTATGAGTGGTTAAGTGTGTTTGTGATGTGTGTTTATGGTTTCTTTGAGTTACTGAGTTGATGTTGAGTTCAGTTTTAAACCCTAGAATCCAAGTCAATGATTAGATGAATTGCAATTTATCATTAGTTTGCTGGCCCAGAATTGGTTATGAGTTGTATTGAGTTTAGAGAAGGGCAGTTAAGGTCGGGGCTGAATTTTGTTTCTTATGGTATGTTAGCAAGAACTTCTATTTCACTGGTGTCACTCCCATTAATTGCCCGCGATGAGGTGAAGATAGCTTAAATGGAATTAGGAGTTGCAGATGTCTGCTTTGATAGACATTGATGGTAACAGTTTCTTTATATTGTTATTAATGTTTGGGAGGTTGGTGGCAAAGTCGGTTTAAGCTAAGGGTCACTTAAGCAAAGGTTCAAGCCTTCACTTGATAAAAAAAAATCCAAGAGTAAATAAGATATATTTGTCAATTATGTTTTATGAAATGAAGATTGTTTTCACTTAACAGAAAACTTTAAGAACAAAATGACGATTGTCTAAGGCCTCAACATAAAAAAAAAATGATATTAAAATATTTCAAAAGGCTCCATTTATAGTTTTATCCAAGACTCCCTAATCATCTTACTCCGGCTTTGGTTGGTGGGAAAATTCCTGGAGGAACTTCTTGTGTGTGTGTTGACTAATTTTAGCCATGTTTTGCCCTTTGGAAACATAATTTATTAGAAAGTTTGTTTTTAGATGAGCTCTGGTTATATGATTTTCTCTCGTAGTGACATTGATGTTCCTAGGTGGCTGTTCGTGTAGTTGAGAATATGTATTTAGTTATTTTGGTGATTTCAGTAAGATTGAAGGAACTTGGAATGAGTTCTACGGGTTTGAAGAGTGGAGTTTTTTTATATTAAAAACTGATCCTGATTCGCTTGTGGAAAACCTAGTTTAAAGGTAGTGATATTTCTAATGGTCTAAAGATGTCTTCAGTCTTAATTGTTTAGATTTAGGACTTAAGGTTCTTTGGTTTATATCGATTTAGCCTGGGAGGAAGAAGCTAGAACCTTTAATCCGGGATTGAAAGTTGATGCTCTTAACTCTTACATGTCTTTACAAAGCAGCTTTTGACAGTTCTTCTGTGTTTGGTTGTTTGCACTAGAAGTTGTAGAATAAAAGGTCCTTTTCCAAGCCAGCCAGCATTGGTGTAATGGACCAGCAAGGCCATGTGCAGCCGCCAGCAGTAGGCATGGTTGGAAGTACAGCTCCGGTTCCTTATGGCATACCTTCATATCAACATAACCAGATGATGGGACCTTCTGCAACCGGATCACTTCAATCTCCTACTCAGCCTGCAGTTCTTGCTGCTTCTTCAGCTCAGCTTGCTCAACACCAACTTGCTTACCACCACATCCACCAGCAACAGCAGCAGCAGTTGCAGCAACAACTTCAAACTTTCTGGGCAAATCAGTATCAAGAAATTGAGCAGACTACTGATTTTAAGAACCATAGCCTGCCCTTGGCTAGGATTAAGAAGATTATGAAGGCAGATGAAGATGTAAGGATGATATCAGCTGAAGCTCCCATCATATTTGCCAGGGCCTGTGAGATGTTTATTTTAGAACTGACCTTGCGATCTTGGAATCATACAGAGGAGAACAAAAGGAGAACACTCCAAAAGAATGACATTGCTGCAGCTATCACAAGAACTGATATTTTTGATTTTCTGGTTGATATTGTCCCAAGAGAGGATTTGAAAGATGAGGTGTTAGCATCAGTCCCGAGAGGGAGTCTTCCTGTAGGAGGTCCAGCTGATGCTCTTCCGTACTATTACATGCCACCTCAGCTTGCACCCCAGGTCTCTGCACCGGGGATGACTGTAGGAAAGCCTGTGGTGGATCAAGCTCTTTACGGCCAGCAGTCTCGTCCTTATGTACCACAGCAGATGTGGCCACAGCAAACACAGCAGCCACCTGAAGATTCCTGAGCAGGCTGTGCAGTAGCTGTAGTTGAAACATGTTGGATAGTGTGAATTTATGGTTGAAAAGCCAGGGGTGGATTGGTTAATCTTGCATGCAAGTCATAACATGTCATTTGCTAACAGGTTTTTATTGCCTCTTCAAATTTCATCATTTCCAATCCTGTCAAGGATGCGAGTTCAGCTATTGTGGATAATTGGATAAACTGTAATCCTTTTGGCATGTGAAAATATCATGGTTTTTTGGTTCTTCTTTGTTATTATTCTACTTATGCAGGCATCCATGCTTCCAATCTATTTTATCCTCTGGTTGCTTTTTGCAAGTTCAGCTGGATTGGTGCACTATTATCAAGCTGGACATGCTCTCAGCTTTTAAGTTATTTCGATGGTAATCCACTATACATAGGTTCTTTTGATTGGTTGAAGAGGAACAGTTGGAGTCCCTTGCAGTCCTCTTTCTCTCGTATGACATGGACAGAACATATCTTGGAAAATTGTAAGCTATTTTGATTGATGAAAACTAAATGGAGACCCTCGCAGCCTCTCCCATTTGATCTGAAATCTGAACTCGTCTCAGGAACTTTTAAATGCCCTCAAAGATGAATATTGTTAGCATTTATGAAGCAAAATAATTGCTCGAGAAAGACATTGGCTCTTGGACTTCCACTCCAGCAATCCGGATATTAAAAAAGGTTGTAGTTGACAGTGCAACTGCTACTAGCAAGAAGTTTATGATACAGGAACTTCACATGTAGTCAGCTAGCACTTAATAGCATAAACCTTACCTATCATTGTGTACGTGATTAGTTTCTTGTATTAGGTATACTAATATACCTATGCTTCTTGTAGAACTAATCACTAGATTCAATAATGATGTACTAGTAGCAGCTCTCTCCAAGTTATCGTGCGTGAAAGAGTTTGTGTCAAAACTTTTCCTTCTGTTATTTTTTTACGGTATGACAGGATGCACTACCCCAAGTCACAGCATGAATCTGCTAGACGGTGGGGATCATTGCTACCAGGGCACTTTGTATGAGATGCTAAGAGAGCAACTTCCCTTATTTTGAGTGTACTTTATGTGGAAGTAGAAGGCTTGTAGACCAAGCTTCACTCTCTATGAACTTCATTTGGACTCCAAAAGGTTTTCTTTCCTAACAAGCAGATAGTAAATCCAAATTCTAATCAAAGTCACACCAAGCAACTGGCTTTGAGGGGAATCTCCCTGTGAAATGAGATTTCATACAGAATCCTCGCTAACATCAGCAGCATCAACAGGCTGGACAAATATCCTCTAAACTGCACGAATGAAGGTAAAAGGTTAGTTTTTTAATTTATCATCTCTAACTACTGGTAATCTATCCTTGCAGTAGAGCAGTTCTACCTTCTTCCCAAGCACTCAATGATATCAGTAGTCAGAGTTGACCTTTTTCTATCCTCAAAAGCAAGTGATGCAGCCTTCCTCAACAAAGCAGACCCCGCAATGCATCCCAACATGGTTGGATTTTTCGGACTGTAGCCATTAAAAGAGAAATAAATTGTCACTCACTTAAAAAACATCCCACTAATGCAGTGGTCTTTATGGAATGTTATGTGGAAAGCATAACCTGATAATCAGATTTCCTTCATCAGCTAAGATAAGTTGGCGTGCCCAAGACAAGAACACTGCAACACTGGCACCAATAAGTGGGGATGTGCATTATATAACCTCTGCCAGTCTTTAACATTGATATAATAATTTTTCGACTTTAATTATGAGTTCTATATACAGATGCATCAAAATTGTGATGAGACCATTTTAGGAGGAAACAGTGAACAAATTGGTTTGGCAACTTACAAAGAACAATACAGTGATACCAGAGATTAGGGGCAGCCGCAGCATGAGAAAAATGAGATCAGAAGCCCTAAGGAAATTCATTCTTTGCAGGGAAAAGTGAAAGAAAAGAATTATGTATAGTACAGAAAGAAGTTGCCATGCTCCAATAAATGTGCCACCTATCAAGTGAATTATGTTATTTGGCTAGAATATTTGAAATAGATTGCAATGTTTTAATTTGTATGAATAAAATGAAAGTTTAGACAATAAATCACATTTACATGAAAATTTTCTTCATTAGGTAAAAAACTTGTTTTCGATGAAAGTAACATAGAAAATGATCCTAAATGTAAATCATACATGGTGTCCATTATCAAATACTTCATGTTAATTAAATAGAAATTTTAAAATGGGGCAAGCTCTTCTAATCACTAGGAACAAATATTGGATGTTTATATTCCCACTTGTTTCAAAGTATAATATTGGATTGACAATTTGGGCCACACAAGGAACCTCCTAACAAGGGGCTCATTTTATTTGGCTAGTAGTTCTGGAATCGATCGGCGTGTTCCAATCAAAGCGGATAGATAACAAAGATTTACATTTCATTTTGTCTATATCATAACATTGACATCAAATATGGCCATGCAAGAGGTCAATCATCAAGTGACTTGTATTGTTTGCCTAATCTATTGGAAATGGGCTGCGTTCAAATTGGTGCAAGCAAACAGTAGTGGTTAGTAGTTCATACCTCATTTTCATAAGTGAATTTAAACAAAACATGTTACATTCAATTCTTTAAATGTATATATTGTGAATTTTTATTCCTTTCTTGAATTATTTTTAAATTATATCTAATGCGAATTTAGTAACTAGGTAACTTGTGTGTGTGTGTGTGTGTGTGTGTGTGTGTGTGAAATGGTTACAGGTTTATAAATGGTAATCCATGTTGATTTAATTGAATTTAAATTTTGACTCTTTTTTTTTGGTGAAATGGATATGGGATGGGTACACCAAGTATATAGGTGGTAACCAATCCCTTGGCATCTTCCGTAATCCCTCATGTTCTATATTATTTAGTAATTGCTTTTTAAAAATCTACTAAAAGACTTTTAGGATTCACCGCTAAGTTTCTCTGAACTTTTTTTTTTTATATATATAAAAGAGAATTATATCATATTTAATTATTTATTATTTTTACTCAAAGTGAGCTCTTTGTTTTTTTGAAAGAAATCTATGTCATCTTTATAATCTTAATCATTGAAAGTTAAATGATGCACGTAAAATAGAGTTTGTAACTCAAAATGTTTCCAAGATCACTATACATTAGGCTTCCCATTATTTAATTTCAATTCTAATAATTACTCTTGCATCTATGTAAATCTTGCAAGTCAGTTTAATATGTGAGCTTGAATTATATTTTTCTAAGTCGTGAACAATAAAAAAAATAAATTTTGGTTATTTTATTCCATAGCTAAACATTATGTTTAGTTAACTTCTATTTCTTACACCTATTATAGCATTGCCTTGGCCCCATTTTAAATGATCTCTACACATTACAAATGCATTTCAAAATATTTATAATTTATTTTATGAGGAAGAAAAAGATATAATCTTTTTCCCAATGCATACAAGATTAAACATTGTACTGTATATACATAACACTAAATTACACATAAAATAATCTATTTTGTAATATATGAGATAGAGGAGTATGACAGTACTACAAGACATTTGGTCCCAAAAATCTGGGTATTGGGCGTTTATGAGATAAAAAAAATATTTTGTGGCATATAATCAAATATTTGTTGGAAGTCTATGTTTTGTTCTAGAAAAGTGTGATTTTAGGTGTGTAATAATTAAGGGTATATTTTTTAATTAAAAAAAAAAATTAATAGCATAGTTATGGTATAAAATGTATTTCAATTATGGAAAAGTTGATTATATGTAAAGGTGTGTTAATGGAGTTGGTTGAATAGTTTTGAAGCTCCTTAACAAACCCTATGAAAAAACATGGCATTTAACATCACCAATATAATTCGCATCAAAATTATATAATCAGTGAATAATATGTGCCAAAATTTAATGTATCAATCACCTTCCAGAGAGGATGTCACCCTGGCCCCCACAACGCCTAGGCGAACCATGGCTGCTCACTGATTTTACTGCATAACTCAACAATGATTAAATCAAAACAACTACATGGTTTCAACAGACAAAGAAAATGGATAAAAAGAAAGCAGCAGCAAACTAGCCATAGGGGAGCCTAGGCTTTAATTTAATTTGGAGAGTGATTTAAGAACCTAGGAACAACATGTAAATCACACGCCATATTAAAAGAAAAATTGGAAAGTCCAATCTGATCCAAAGGGACCATGAAATATAGTCATGACATGGCTTTGGAATAATCTTTCTTGAAGATCACTACAAAAAAAATATGAAGATTCAAATTTGAATTTGATCAATAGAGTAGAGCATTTAATACTAGAAATTTACGCCAAAGGACTCAATGGATCATATAAAATATGCGAGCTAATGACACATTGGAGCGTTTGGTATTGTGGTGTATGGTGGTGCTTTTTAAAAGTGTTTTTCAATTGAAAATGCATCAAAATGATTTTTTCAGATTGTTTTTTTTTTTTTTTTGACATTAGCACATCAAAACCTTCCAAAAACACTTAAAAAAGCATCAATTTAATGCTTTTTCAAGAGATAAACAATTTAAAAAGCACCTTGAAAAACAGGTTTGAACGCCAAAACAAACATTCACTTGCTACTAGCACCACAATCATTAACAGATGTTATTCTCAAGAGGATTGCAGGCATCATTCCAATTTTTTCATAAGGGGGATGTACTAATGCACTCTCCCAAAGAGTACCCTAATTTCTTAACTCAAACCTTATAACAAACCAAAAGCTATTTGAGCACGTAATATGGCAGATCAACATTTTGATATTTGAAAGGGATAAAAATAACATGCAAAACATAATTATTTAGCGCTAATAAATTAGTCATTGCATACCTATCTCACCATCGCTGATTAGGTCACATTTTCCTTTCCGTAAGATTGTGACTCCGCCAATCCTAACCAATAAATATTCTTTGCATTAAAGAAACTCCATAATGCTAAAGTATATCCAATCACTGGTAAGACTTTAAACCAAACCAATACATGAAATTTACAATATGCATATAGCGGATTTGGACATGGCCAACAAATTCCAGCACAATCTAGAATTGAAAGTTATAAAGCTGCCAAAGGAAGAAGTGGGAATGTAGATTGTTTCAACAACAAGCCATCATTGCATCTGTATAAATGTGCTGTAAAATCACAGTAAACCAGATTTATCTTCATGAAGCTAGCTTTCATGAATGATTATATGGGTGACAAAAATAAAAGTTAATAATTCAACCATCTGCCAATCAAATAATCAATTTCACTGACCAATTCATTAAGAAATAGTAATATAATGGATGCTGCCTAAGGTCATGTGCTTGAGAAAATATCAATCATCAATTTGAAGAAATTACAGGAAAGCTTACTGTTTGGCAAGAGACAGTAATTGCCCATGAGCATCTTGATCATTTACTTCGCAATTTAGGACTTTCTGAACCAGGCGCTTATATTCATTCACGTTTGGGGTGAGGATAGCTAAGGGATAGCCACTAACAAGTCCTAGATTGTTTGTTACAAGAAAGAGCCCATCCTGGACAATATTCATTTTATCATGTCAAAATGGCAGAGGTACCTACCTCACTGTAAATAATTCAGAAAAACAGGGCGAACAAGAAAATATCTTAATTAGATAAAATACCCCATCTATGATAACTGGAACATTTGATTGTCTTGCCTGCTTTATAATTTCACTCACGCAATCCTGTTAGTAGCTTTAGAGTATAAGAATGTTGAAGAAATACAAACAAAAAAAAAATAAATCAATGCAGCAATGATGATGAGGTAGAACTTAAAATAGCAGGATGCTATGAGTGAATGTGCCATGAGGGAATCTCAAAGAACATAGTTGCAGATGGAATAGCTGAAATTGAATGACATTATAAAACATAGGAAGGCAGGAAATGTTCATTTTCAAATCAAAGATCATGGAGATAAGCAATCAATCAGAACCTAAAGGACTCATGCGATATGTAGTTGGTATGCACATATGATGCCACAGAGTTCCATAAGAAAACATCAAATAAATTATTCTCATGAGATGAAAGCATCATTTGCATTGATCTACAAAGCTGTCATACAGCCATTCCAGTGCACTCCCAAAGCCAGAAGAAATGTAATTTAAAAATGTACCCTTATAAACCAAATTGAAACTTTTCAAGAAAAAAAATCAAACCAGAAGAAATGGGTCCCTTCCAAGGCCAGGGCCAACAACAAGACAGTCAAATCTCTCCATCCATTTATCAACCTCAGCAACAACCCTTCTTGATATGTGATCTTTATCCCTATCCCTACAAAAGCATTGATTCCTCCACAACAATAAGCATTCTGCTCAGCAACAATATTCCTGATTTATCTAAAGGAAAAGGCAACCCACAATAAAGAAACAAAACAAAAGGAAGGTTAAAAAATAATAATAAATACCCAACACTATAAGATTCTTCCAAAACAGGATGCACAATCAACTCAGGACTGTAACTTTTGATAACTGGAGCAGCATCCTTAGTACAAAATACATGGGACAAATCTGCACCCTGCAAAGAAAAGAAACAATCAAAAACAATCTAAAGGATCGAACTTTTTAAGACAAGTTGAAAGAAAACATTGTCAAGCAAAATGCAAAATGCAAAATGCACAAAAAAAAGGGGGGGGGATTTACAATTTTTAAAGCAGAAATAGCAGCAAAATAAGGAGCCCCAGTGTACTCCCTACACCCACCAATAACAGCAACCTTCCCTGAAAATAAAACACAAAAAACAACTAAAAATAGGAAAACAAAGTGACTATCAGACATGAACAAAATAAGCCTTTTTGTATGAGCTTTACCTGCTTGGCCTTTATGTCTATTAGGGTCAAGAACAGGAGTGATAGCCCTCAAAATGTTATCAGAATCAGCCTCAAATTTTGAGCCTTGCATTCTGTTTTCACCTCCAACTCCAAGAACCCTTATCAAGAATTGTTGTCTTCTCAAGACAGCCAAAGGAGGTGCTAATTTGTGATTTATTGCACTGTTTAATACAGTTAAGTAATTCATGTCATGCTTAACTATCATCACCAACTTCACCACACACCACTCTATTTACATGAACCTTGAAACAAATTTCATCAAAATAAATTATAATAAGAAGATGAAAATATATTTATCAACAAAATGATTAAAAACATTTACCCGTGAGAAATCAATGCCTTGCAGAGATTTAAATTTGTCCAGAAGCCACAGATAGTCCACTCACCGGATTTGATCAGAGCTGGATTTTGATGGGTTTTTTTTTTTTTTTTTTTATGTGAGCATTGAACGGGTGAGGTGGGCTCTTATTCTTTCGGCTAAAAATCACCGGAGGTCTCTATATTTTATGAATTTGGACAAATTAACTCCTATACAATTGGTTTGATCAAATGAGCCCTTTTGCTTTTGATTTTGGGGTATATTTTAATAATCCTTTGGTCCTTCACAGTTGACCATCAATTTGAGGCCTTGTAATTGTTATAAATGCTCAACTCTCTGTCACAATTTGAGCTTAAATATTGAGAAAAATAAACATAAATGTTTAAAAGGATAAGATAAAAATAATTGAAGTATCGTTTAGTAAAATTAGATGCCATGTTGATTGTAACTCAAAGATCTCTCAGTGATAACAATTTGTAGAAAGCTTAAGATTATTTAAAAATATAGTTATTAAATTTATTCTAGTTCAGTAAATTAATTTAAAAAATAGTTCCATATTTATAAGTAAAAAAATTAATTAACCTACTAAAATCACATTTATTAATCAACTTCAAAAAACTTTATTTTATTTTTTAAAAAAAATAACACAACAATATCTTTTTAATAAAAAAATTATATCATATTTAAAAAAATATGGAAAACATATCATGCATGTACTATGAACATAAATGATTTTGAGCCTGATTGAGCAATTGGACCCAAGATCTTGAGCCTAACTATGAAGCTAGACCCAATATCCTAAAAAATAAAATTAAAAATATCTTAAAATATTCTTACAAAAAACATATTGAGATATTTTTTTTTTTTGTAAAATCTATTGTTTATATTATCACATTAAAATAATACAAAAACATCAAAAAATATTTATTTGAAGTAAAGAAAAAAATAAAAAAAAAATTAAATTTTTTTGAAAAGCATAAATAAACATGTTTTAATAATAAAATTCAACCCAACCTCAAATAAAAAAAAAACATTATCATCACCCAACTTTTATATAATATAACTCCTCATTTTATTTCCTCTTATTTATTTATTTACAATAAAGAGAAAATAAATTGATGAGACTTTTTTTATATTGTATAAATTTTTGGTGATGATAAAAATTTTTCATTTAAATTTGGGTTGAATTTTCTTATTAAAACATGTTTATTTTTGCATTTCAAAAATATTTTTAAACAAATTTCAAAATTTTTTACTTTTTTCATTGCCCCATCAATTTGTTTTTTCCTTAAAAATTTCAAAATTATAATAAAATATATTTTTATATATATAAAAAATATAAAGTATGTATCTATATAAAAAAAGTAAATTATCTTAATTTCTATGTGTTTGTTTGGTATTGTGATAATTTTTATGATTGTATTTTTAAAAAATTATATGTGTTGTTAAAATTATTATGAGATGGATTTTTTTTTGTAAATTAAAAGAAAAAACAAGTTATTTTGATTTCTAAAAAATTAAAATTTAATATATATATATATATTCTAGTAAAAAAAAATAAAAGTTAGTGGACTAACCAATCAATTTGTTTTTTACATGGTTGGATAAAAAATATAATTAACAATGTAAAAAAAAATAACAAAAAGTTAATCCGTGGGCAAAAGCTCGGACAGCAGTAGTTTGGGGAAAGTCAAAACTGAAAAGCTGTGTACTTTCGTAAGGGACGACGTCGTTATAAAAGCCAAAGAAAGTGGGTCGTTTTTCTAGGTTAGGTTTTGGAGGCAGAGCGAGGGGAGGAAGAGTGGTGAGGGGAGAGAAGAGAAGAAAGGAGACAAGTCAAGGGTAAAGAGAGCATGAAAGCAGAGAAGAAGCTGAATGCCATAAGATCAGGTATAGTGGTGATAGGTGCTTTAGCGTTTGGCTATCTCACTCTGCAGATTGGTTTCAAGCCCTTTCTCCTTAAAGCCCAACAACACGAAGAGCAACAACAGCAGTCTCTCCACAGTCAAGAAACCTCATTCAACGACCAACAACAACAACAATAATAATCCCAGGTTAGCTCGATAATCCCATTTCCATTTAATTTATATTTGATCAAGTTAATGCCACTTCGGGTATTAATTTGCTCATTTGGGTTACACTGCTCTGATGTACAGCAGCATTTGATTTTTTTCAAGGTATTTTTCGATAGTTTTGATTAGGTGTTTTCTGATGGTTTTAGTATGATGATGTCAATACCATCGAAAATCACCTTAAAAAACAATTGATAATTTTTAGATTTTCTTATGGTTTTGTTATGAGAATGTCAAAACCATTCAAAACATCTGAAACAAACAAACAAAAATTGAAAATGAATTTTCAATTGCATTATTAAGCACATACTTAATCAGTTTGAGTTTGCCCTTTGTTAATAATTTAGTGAGCTTAAATTAACATTTGATAAAGAAAACGGATGTTTTGTGAATAGGGTTGTGTTCATAATTCCATGTTGACAAAGGTTTTGTTGAGTTGTTTCGATAATAAAATATTTTCTTATAATAAAGTTGTTGTAGATGGAGGGAGAAGAAAATAGGGAAGACAGTGATGAAGAGAACTGGTGGGATGCTTGGGGTCGAAGGCGAAGAATGGCTGTGGCTCAAGTTATTTGCTATGTAGCATATGCCATCTGTGTATACCATGAGCATTGTAATAAAGAATGCAGCGAGTCTGCAACATCGGTTGAAAGCAGAAAACGGAAGGCACTTGAATGTGAGAGATAATTTGAGGGCATCAGGAAAGCAATTAATGATGTTGCAGAGGCAATTAGGGAGGGAAAGAACCAATGTTATTGAGAAAACTGTCGAATGTGTTCATTTAGAGGAATAAGTGTTTGCAGAACTAGTGAGGGTAGGAGTTGAGCAGCCCTTACTGTATGCAGCCTTCAATTTCCTTGTCAATGATGGTGCAAGGGTGAAGACATTTTTAGGTTAGGCTGCTGATGAGCGCAAGGAATTTTTGCTTCGGATGATGTATGGCCCCAGGGATTCTTGATGGATTCCTATTTGTGGTATGTGGAACTGCTTTCTGCTTTCCTTGGATGTTTGGTTTGCATAATGGTTTGGGAAAACCTAGATGATTATTTGCTATCGAAATCTTCAGACTCTAGCCCTTTTTATTTTTTTGGATTGATAGCTTGTAAAATTTGGGATTCATTGTTCATGTTATGGTTGCTTGGGTCAGGATTGGATGTTGGGGGGGTTTCCTATTCGAATGAAAGACTCTGAAAGGCTTATCACATGAATTGCTCATAGTTATACTTACTCAGATTGTGTGCTTGCCAGGTCAGCTTGTGGAATGGTAGGTTTAACGTTGTTTAGGAAATAAAAACTTGGATTTGACATAGGCGAATCTCACATAAATTTGATTAGGTCAACTAGGTTGCAGGGATTATAATTAGTAGAGTCACTTAGTTTTGATGGGTTTAATTTTCAAAATGGTTTGAAAGGAAACTAGGTCTAGCTCAAGTTTTAATTGGCAGATCACTAGATATACTGGGTTAAATAACTTAACTTTAAGTATGATACAGACAAGTAATAAAAAAGTTAAAGGGTAGATTTAGTTCTCCACTTGATCTATTGACTTATGCTGGGTTGGGTTACATTTTTTTTAATCATAAAAAAATATTTAGATATTGTTAAAGGGTTAACTTAATCTGATTGACTTTACAAGTTCAAAAAACGACTCGTACAACCCGTAAAAACATAGTATGTTCGAATGAAAGACTCTGAAAGGCTTATCAAATGAATTGCTCATTCAAAACATGGTTATACTTCCTCAGGTTGTTGGTTTGTCGAGTCAACTTGTGAATTGGAAGGTTAATCAAAGTCTATCACAAAACAACATTTTAATTAAAAACAATGGAAATGATGTTGTTTAGGAAAAAAAAAAAAAAAAAAACTTGGATTTGACATTGGTGAATCTCACATGGGTTTGATTAGGTCAACTAGGTTATAGGTAATTAGTCGAGTCACTTAGATTTAATCGAGTCAACTTTCAAAATGATTTGAAAGAAAACTAGGCCCAGTTTAGGTTTCTAGTTGGCAGATCACTAGATGTATTGGGTTAAATACCTCAACTTTGAGTATGACACAAATGAGTAATAAAAAAGTTAGTTTAGATTTAGTTCTCTACTAGATCATTGACTTGCGTTACGTTGCTAGGTGGGTTAAATTTTTCTGGGTTAAATTTTTCTTAAACATAAAAAAAATTCAGATATTACTAATGTTTTTTTCTAGCAAATAAATAAATAAATTGTGTAAGGGTTGACCTAATGTAACCTGGTTGACTTGCGGGTCCAAAGCAGCTTATACAACTCATAAAAATATAGTTTGACTAAAAACATTTTAAGATAACATCCTTTTCTAATATTAAGATAATAACATATTAGATTGACTTGAGTCAACCCGAGATAACATGTCAAATGTGCAACTTAGGTATGAGACTATAATAACCCCGTGGAAAGCAAATTAAAATAAATTATAAAGTCTAATTCTTAATCAATCCAACGTTAAATGATGAAATTGAAAAATAAATAAATTAAAAAAGCATAAAAACAACCTAAGTCAATCCATCAAACTCATGACTCAGGTTATCAAACCGAGATAATCTCATAAAAAAAAATAAAAAATAACTTGATTTAACCCAAGTTAACCTTTTGAATTTGCGACTTTGATCATGAAACTGAGATAACCCCATAAATAGTAAATCAAAACAAATTGTGAAGATCAATTTCTAATAGCCATTGTCGGACCAAATGTTGAACAATGAATCATGAGACCGAGATAACTTAATAAAAAACAAATCAAAACAAATCTTAAAGCCTAATTTCCAATTAAACATAATATTAGATAATGGATTTGGGGGAAAAGTCAATCAATAAAAAGAAAAAGAAAAAAAACCTATGTCAATTGGGTTAACTTGTCAAACCTTTGATCGAGTCATGAGACAGGAACAACCTAATAAAAGCAAATTCATTGTTGAAGGAATAATGATCAAGGTCATGAAATCGAAATAACCTCTTAGAAAGAAAATAAAAAATGACTCAATTTAACCGAGGTTAAAATGCCAAAACTCGCGATCTTGATCGTGAAACCAAGACATCCCCATAAAAAGAAAATCAAAACAAATTATGAAATTTAATTTCCAACTGACCCACTGTTGAATGATGAAATTAAAAAAAAATCAATAAAAAAAAGACACAAAAAATAACTCGAGTCAATTCAGGTTAACTCATAAACATTATTCCTAGGTCATAAAGCTAAAATAACATAATAGAAAGTGAACAAAAAAAATCATGAAGTCTAATTTTCAATAAACCCAATATTAAAGAATGAAATTGAAAAAAAAAATTAATTAAGAAAAAAATCTTAGTCAATCAAGTTAACCCGCTAACCCTGTGATTCGTGTAAAGAGAGTGTGACAATTCAATAAAAAAAAATCTAATATTAAAGGATAAAAAAACATTGATTAAAAAAAATCAAAGAAAATGAAATAAAGAAAGCAAAGCACTATTGAATAGTGCTTTGTGAGGATGAGCACAGTAAAAACCCCTTCTCTTTTAGTTTATAATTAAAGTTAATGAACTTAATATAACACAATTAGGGGTAACCGTGCATATTGAGAGTGTTTTAGGAACTAAACATAGTTTAAAAAAAAAAAAAAAAGATTTAAGTAGAAAATATTTAGGGATTTAGTAAAATTGATCGAGTCGCAATTGAAATTTGCAAAACTTGAGTTGCAAATACTTTCTGCAACTCGATTATCGCAGATCCCATCTGCAACTGGAGTATTATATATGACAATTAGAACACTAGAGTCGTAGATAGAATATGCGACTCCTCTAATAGACTCATCCTGAGACAATATCTTTTGTCATTAACTTCACCCAAAAAATAGCAATTCACACAATTCAAATAACTACTTTTCTAACATCAAAACACAATTCACAGAAGCAACACATAACATCTTCAATCATAACTAACAAAATTAAACTGATGATTAACATAATATAACATTTTATTAAAATTAAACTAACTATACATCTATATAATTCTCATAACATATAATAACATGTAACTATATCTAATAATCATCATAACTCGTAGAAAGGTCTAGAGCACTCATCAACGGGTCTAGAACATCACCTCAACTCGTCCAACTCGAGGACGAGTTTGTAATAACCATGTAGGTGCAAGGAGGACCAATATCATCCTAACTCATGGATGGGTCTTGGATACTCATAGAGGGACTAACATCCTCAACACTCCCACAATAAAGCAATCTCCTCTTCCATTAATGTCACTTCAAAATGTGCGGCCTCCCTAACTTTTTAAAGTCTATCGTGACATAAATTGAGCGTAATGTTGGCTACAATACGTCCCATCTCATCAACACATTCTTGGATAACCATTGTTGCTTTTTGGGCCTCACGTGCCAAGTAATTAATCTATATACATACATTAAAAATCAATTAATAGTCATCATCCATAACAAAATTAATCTGGTATTTAATAAATCTTGTATGTAAAACAATATTATATACCATTTGATTTTGTCTCACATATCGGGACATAAAATGCATCAGAATATATAAACGCCTTAGGAAACGTGACCAGGTAGGTGTGATGAAACAATGTATAATGGATAGATACCATCTCATGTGGGTACATGCATCAATCATTAGATGTCGCTCCTTAAAAACAGAATCTCTCATAGCATCCTAAAGATCTAGATAAGATGTATGAATTACCAACCACTTCCCCTTGTGCTTACCTTGATGACTAATAATGTGCAGCTCATTACTGGTATCAATATAATATGATATATGTTAAGATAGTCTAAAATTTTATATTACCCAATTTGGATAATGCATCTCAATAACATCGAAGCAGTGCAACTGGACCTATGCTAACCAAATATCAGATCCATCATGACATATAGGCAAAGATGAAAGTATCAAGTCTTTTGTATATGGAATCCATATAACCTATCGGAACATATGAAAGATTTATATTAAAAAAATCAAAATAAATAATTTATGTTCAAATAACAAAAAAAAAAAATACATTTGTAACACATACATAATGTGACAGTTGTGCGTCTAACTCATCTTGATAAAACTCGTGGACATCAGTAGGATTTATCTTGAAATGTCTAGCCCAACACCATCTAACATGACACGCCATAAAGTTAGTATATTTTTTACATTCAATTTATATAAATAACATATTGACTATAATTAGTTTTATTTTATTATTACATAAAACTAATGGATAGTGGCCTTTAAGTGATAATGTCATATATATTATTATCTTAACTCTCTAAACATCTAATATTAATATGCTTTTATGACCAGAGTTATATTAATCGACATTGACAACTATAAGTTAGTATTTAAAATGTTATTAATTCTAACAATCAAGCAATTTAAACTACATATACTTGAAGAAATAGTAGACACCCGATAATTTATCTTCTCTTTTTTAGACAAGCTTTACATAGTTGTTGTTAGTATAGTTATGCAAGCATGCCCGCTAGCTGTAATTAAGAATGACCTAAAAATCCTCAAATAGTATCAGAAAGAACAATGATATTGCAGTGCCAGTTGTACTCGTGAAATAAGACCTTTAAACATATGTATTATATATGTTTGATCATATATAATCAACTAGTCCTCTATCGTATATGTTAGGGGGTTTTAAAATTAATGTCCAACTATGTCAATTTGATGCAATCACTACTATGAGCACTGGCTGAAGGTACCCGTCCTAATAAACGATCACATAACATATCTCTATTAATCGATCCTCCACAGTCTATCACAGGGGTTCTATCTATCAGAAGACCAATCAACATGGTAACATCCTAGAGTGTGGGTGTCATCTCACTAACATTTAAATGAAATATATGTATCTCATGCCTTCATCACTTAACCAATGCTGCATTTAATGCGTCTTTAAGATGTATGCCATGCATTTGACTGGTCTCGTAAAAACCAGCATCAATAACAAATGGGCAGACACACTTATGTAACTCCATCAAAGTATGATGTCAAGGTGTTACATAATCACCACCCTGAAAATCAAGCAATTTAGTTATTTAAACAATTAAAATTATTAAAATTTTAATAATTTACAATATTTAATAAAAACTTTATCTAACTTTTCTGCTTCAAATATCATCAAAACAGTGTTGATCCTACATATACAAAACCAACATATCATTAGGACCTGCCTTAATAATAAGGTGGTCTTGCATGTCAGCTCTCCCAAAAGTAGTTGAACCTCTAATAGTCCGAACTATATTTCCCTTGAGGTCATGTATAAAAACTTATTAGCCTTTACAATGCAATTGAACATCTATATAGTTAAATTAAAACAATTATTAAAGTTTATATAATTTAAAAAAATAACATGTGTTGTGTAATTTCATAAGTTTTTCCTATTATGACCTCTTTGACCGCCACATATATCACATCTATTTAGTGAGTTCCCCTCTCTAGCATCCATCTCATTATGTAGATGAGTGGATTTCCTTTGACCCTTATCTGTTCGCTATCTAGTTAGACATCCATATATATATGGACCAATAATATAGGCTATTATAACATAATTTTAGCTCATTTACTTTTAATTTAATTTTACAGGGATTAAAATTTAAAATTAAAAGTCAGGGATTTATTTTGATGAAAAGTGTGATTTGTCAACTTATGAGAAAACTAGGGACTACAATGTGTTATTGTCATTCTCTCTTTATCATCAAGATAATGATAGTTATCATTTTTTCTTCAAATTTGATTCTTAATTAAATTTAAATTTTAAAAAGAGAATGAATTTGTTTCGAACTTTATTTCCCATGTGATATAAAACTTTTGTATTATAAATATAGATACTAGTGCATACAAAAAGAAAAGAGGCATTAAAAAAAACCTAGGGGGAGGCATTACCAGAAAATCTAGGAGAAGCTATCACAAAAAAAACCTAGCTAGTGACCAGGCCGGGCCGCTGGGTACCTATTCCCTACCATCTTCTTCCCCAAGGTCCTGAAAGGAAATAATAACCTAAAAGAAAAAAAAAAAATACTTCCTAAAACAGTCAGTGTTAGGGACTACCCTCGACCTTGCTTCTGCCTTCTATTAGCTTATCAAGCCTGGTTCTCATCAAGGCAAGACAACACCAAACCATCAAGCTAGGAAGGTTGCATCATGAACAACTCTTCTTACCAACAGCAATAGTAGCAGAGCCATCATAAAAAGTCATGGTTCATCAACCACCGTAAGCGTGCAAGCTGATAGCAGCAGAGGGGTACCTTCATCCCAACCATAGGTCACTCCTCCTTTCCTCCTCACCAAAAACACCAGATGCCTCCATCAACTATACTACTACTCCCCCAACAACAACCTTCTCTTCCCATCAGAGGTAGTACTAGTTACTACAACACAATGACAGTCACCACCGAGAAGATCTTCCTTTAGCAAGCAGCTCTGCATCGACTATGAACAATTGCAAGCTTCAATAGCCATATCCCTCTTCCTAGAGTAGCAAATAGCAGCAGCAACACGACAATTGAATATTCTTTTAGCCTCCATTAAAGCAGCGTTTGGAAGATCTCCTTGGTGCCATCACCCCGTCTCCATCGTGAACATCAGACTAGATTGACAATGACGAGTAGTGCCTGACCATCTCCCTCTGCCTCGCCTCTAACAGTAGCCATGCCCGGATAAGTTGTTCTTCTTTCCCTGTTTTAACAATTTAATTACATTGTTATTGTTGCATGCATACGTGTTTCACGTATGCATACAATAGTGGCAGAGCAAATTACTTGTTTGGACCAATAATCGGGCCGAGCCTGTTAGATCTAGCTCGACCCATACAACTGAGCTAAATCCAGCATGTAATAAAAATAAAAATGAAAATAAAAAATAATAATATAGTTTCCCTTTCTTTTAATCCAAACTTTGTGTATCTATTCATTAGCGACGTTAGAGCCAGGAATACCACATTGTTTAGGTTACACAATATTTAACAACGCTAGAATTAGAAATATTCATATGTGAATATTCATTGACGCCAGAGTCAGAAATATTATGGGAATACCATAAGAACATAACAAAAACAAACCTTTAGCAATATAAGACAAAACCAACAATGCAGTATGCCTTTGGTTGGACGCTTCAGGTGTGATAATATCTTTCATTTCGCGTAACTAGTCTTGTACCATAGAATTTCTATTATCTAATTCAGATTTTTAGTGACCATAATACAAGGTAATGACTCCTTGAACTGGATATTTTTCCCTAAAGAACAAAATGTTAGATATATGTTCTTTTTCCATGAAAATTTTTAATTGGTCGTCGCAATGTCCAAGTGTGACATAGGCTACAATAACAAATTATCAACTTAATTTTGTCAATTCACAGTCAACAATCCAAAATCATTGATTATTTAACAAAATAATCTAATTATCAACTTAAATTATATCTAAGTAACTTAATCCCTAATTTAAAATCCTAACGTTCAATAAAATCAAATTAACACATATTAAGCATAAATTACACCAAATTGATAGAGGAGAAGTGTTCAATATACCTCTAAATCTAGAATATGGGCAGTAATGGTAATTTTTTTAGCCAAAAAAAAGATAAGTTGTCATGGTGGGGGGGGGGAGAGAGAGAGAGAGATGGGTAATGAAGTGTTATTGTGGGTGTTTTTGGCAATGGGAAGAAGATCCCAAATTATTTTCTCTATTGGGTTACTTTACCATTTTCTTTAACGAAGATAAACAAAACTTTGCGTATTACTTTATACTCTAAACCACATGGGATTTTCACTGTGCATATTTTACCGTTCATCCTCTCACATTTTAATGTGGATGAATTGTGCAAAATTTTGTATTTTTTTAATTTGGTCCTCAAAATGTTTTTAGGCGATTTAGTCCTATTTAAGGAGCAATTGATTTTGAATTCTTATGGAATGGTAGGATTGGAAGAGGGGGGACCGAAATGAAAAACATGGCAAACATGAGTGGCGTACTATAAGTTTTGAAAACAATGCACTTTGGTCATCAAACTTAAACAATCATGTAAATTATATAATTTTGGTTCCTCAAAATTGTTCCATATCCATTTTGGTGCAATTATTTTTGTTATTTTTTAGTTCTTAGATGGGTGAGGAGAGAGAGAGATTGCTGGATTTTGGTGGTAAAAAGAGAAACATGTCGTTGACACCGATTCAGACCACTAAAATAGGGGATATTTGTGTCGAATTATTTCATCTAATAAGGGGAGTTCATATTAGGTCTTTTTGTACCTTAAAAATTCTTGAAAAAACAAATCTAAGTTTCGATTGATTTTTGGTTTTGAGTTGAGTTCGGTTTTTGGAGCAGTTTTTTTGAGTTTTTTTAAGACCATGAATCGGTTTATCCATAGTTTTTAAACCCGGCCTGGTCCAAGGCCCGAGTTTCGGGTTTTGACCGGATCGTCTAGATTAATTTTGATTTTTTTTAAAAAAAATCAAAACGACGTCATTTTAGTAAAAAAAAAAAAAAACAAAAGGTAATAGGTTGCAACCAGTTTTTTGACCAGGTCTTGCAAGGTCAACCGAGTCGCCGAGTCAACCCGTCGGGTCACCCCGGGTTTGGACTTTCCTTAGTTTTTTTTAAACCTGACCTGGTTTCACCCCAAGTTGGTCGAGTCCCTGGTTGACACACCAGGCTGGGCTGAGTTTCAAAACTATGGGTTTATCATTCTAAGGTGTTTTGGATAGAAAGACGTGTTGAAAAACATGCGGCACGTCGTTTATTTTTTTTAAAAAAATGCCTAGTTACACGAGCCATGGTGAAATGGGCTAGGTGAGTTGGCTTAAACCTTTTTTTATTTTTTTTTAAATTTTGATTAAAAAAACTTTTATGATATTTACATTAATACATCTTCTCTCTTTTATTTTATTTAGAGAATATATTTTAAATAATGATGATTTTTTAGTTATATGTTTAATTTTCGAAGAGATTTTTTTCTAATTTTTCTATGATTTTTTTGTCTTTTGTATAGATGAACTATGTTTTTTAGAATAAAAAAATATTTATTTTTAGATAATATTTCAAATAAGTGTGGCCTCACATAATATTTTTTTTTATTTAATCAATTTAATATGTTTGTTTATTTCTATTATCATTTGAAAAAAAATTATTTTAATAAAAAAATAGTAAAATGATCGGGTAAATATCTTATCATGTAAGATTAAATATTTTGATTTATATCTATCTCTTAGTTTTTCAAATTTATTTTTATGTATTATTAATAATTATTTATTTATTAGCGCATAACATTTTTAGTTTATTTGATTATATATGTGTATAAACTTTTAATTTATTAAATTTTTTAAACTATAAAAATACTTTAAAAAAACTGTATATATAATTATTTTTTTTTTTATGGAAAATAAAACGCATAACTAGTTGATGTATATTTGTTGCAAATGGGTTACCATGCACATTATTTGTCTGCTACCTTTAGGTTTAGGGTAGGATCTAAGGTGAGGGCTAATTATGCAGCTGGAAATGTTGAGGACTTTATTTTGGCTGCGTTTGGGCTAGGTTAAAAATAAGCTGTCGAGCTTTGCTCAGCCTACAGCCCGCAGCCTAACCTATTTCAATTAAATCCTACTACTCCATTTTGTGGTCCTATGGGCTTTTTGCCTGCAGCCTGCAATTAAAAACGTGTTTAGCAGTGTGGTAGCGGTTGCTTTTCAAATAACTTTTCGTACTGAAATACATGCCAATAATGTTTTTTCATTTTTTAAAAAATTATTTTTGACATCAGCACATCAAAACGATTCAAAAAGTACAAACCGAACTCAATTTTAGCAAAAACAAAAAAATGAATTTAGGCAAAACACTGTTTCCAAAGCCAAACAAGTGTCTAAATCCTTTTGTCTTTTTAGTAACTAAAAACGACAAAAAAAAAGACTTTTTTTATTAAAAAAACTGTTTCATGAGTGTTTTTTTTTTTTTTAAATAATAGCTTGTGGATATTTTTAATGTTCTAGTTTCAGCGCTTGCGGCAGTACAGTTTACAGATTGCTAATTGCTACAGTAATTACACATTTCAGAGTGTTTATTTACTCTCTTAAGCTGCCAAGAGAACAGAAGGTAAAAAAAGAGCATCCTTGTGATAATTTAACAAGAAAAAAACAAAAAGAATAAGTTTTGGGAAGAATTTAAACAATTGATTCGTGACCTCCAAGCCGGGAGTTGCAAAATCCTTTGCCCAAGCACATAAGGATGGCATCTCATTCCTTACTCCTCTCCCTCTACTCAGCATAAGAATTTTACTTATTTATTTTTATCCAGGAGGCGAGCAAGATCACCATCAATTAACAGAATAATTGATTTTGAAAACCTCAAACCGCACCGCAAACAGAGCAGACACTTGCGGTATCTTGGAATTCAAATGATTTTGCGTCGAGGGAACTGCATTATTTGTGCGATCTCAAGAACGAATCCTGGGATTGATGTTTTTCATTTCTTCCAGGCACCCCCCAACCTGCAAAAAACATAAAAATGAAAACTTGACGGGCGAGTTAAGTTGTCCATATTCTGTCGTCCCTGACAAGCGGCATTATATATATATATATATATGATCCTTGATTAATATTTATTTATTTATTTTCTATCTTCAAGGCCTATGAAAATCCAAGTAAGATTGCATTGTCTTCGCTGGATTCGAATTCTGTGCCTCATTGCGTTGCCTTCTTCTGTTTATATATTTATGGTATCAATGCTTCTTCTTCTTCTTCTTTTTTAATTTGAAATTTCATGTATATACTCCTGCATTAGTAGGGGGAGAAAAGGTTCTTTAATAAATTATTGAGAATATTTTAGTGTGAAATTTTTTATAGGATCAAAGTTTTCTTGTTTGGGTTCTTAAAGTACCAAGTTTATGAATCAAAATCCAAAACTTCCTCTCCACATTAATGATCCTTGGACGCGCAGAAGCAATTTATGAAATGATTCCCTTGACCCTTGTCATTTTTAATTCGCAGAGTTTGAGCGCACAAAGTTCCAACTATCTTAATTTTAATGTATCCATAACTATTTAATGTTAAATTTTAACTTAAATTCAATTGATGTAGCTTTGGCGATTTCATGATAATATATAATAATCCTTGATACACATGATTTATAAATTTAAATTTAACAAGCTTAAAAAATCCTGAAAAATACTTCATTCAATATATACTGGTACAACAACTCTTTAGGCTAATCCTAGGCACCGTCCTTGAGCCTATTTTTCATCTCTAACAAGTTCAGGCAACTTGCCCTAGTTAAATTCTCCTTTGAAGATTTTTTCGGGACCCCAAACGAGTACCTTAATATTTTTATACTAATTCAATATGTATTATTTTGAGTAAAATACAACTTAAAATATCATAAGAATAAAATTACAGTTTAGCCCCTACTCTCCATAAAAGGACAAAACTTATGAGTTATAAATACACCATAAATCCTTCAGACTCTAGGTACATAATCTCTTCATTCTCAATATTTTTAGCATATATGTTTTCAAGGTCTATCTCTTTAAAATATCATTTTTTTTATTATTTAAAAAGATACTTAAACATTTAAGAATATCTATATATGTATATATAATATCTTTTTGCAAGTACTAGCCACCTTGACCTAATAGACATTAGATACAAGCTACCAACCACCTTATCTAGAAATAATAGATCGAATTGCTAGAACCAAGAGATTAACCGATTATTCAAAACATAACCCTTACTCCTAAGCTACTTGGGTTTTTTAAGACCTTATCATTAGCGTTATGTGTGGGAACATTAATAAAAAAAATTATCAGTTTTTAAAACTTGTTTTTAATATTTTCAGGTCATTTATTGACACATAATCAAAATACATTTAGACTAAGACATTGGATAAATCTATCCGTTATCGCGAATACTTCTACCTAATCAGACCTTCAACAACTCACTAGTTAGACACAACTCAATAAATGAAATGTTTGGTGATATCGAATGGAGTATATATAGAAGTTCAAAGACTTTGAAACAACTTAATAAATGATAAATCAAATGAGTATAACCGAGAAGGAGAGATTGACATGCTTATAAGTTAAAAGATTAGTCATGATTATAGCAATAATAATAACACGAGTGTGTGTGTGTGTATCGCCACCATTACGGACGATCATATGATTGCACGGCTTGTTAGGCTACGCCATGAATTCTTTTGTTGGAGGTTTTGTGTCCCGTGAAATCAAACCCACCACGTGATGCCAATAATAATATAACGTATATTATAAGTTTTGTTTGGTTTGATCGATATTATATTATTTTTTCTAACATGTATGCTGTTGCCTAACAGGTGCTTTTATTTTTTGCTTATTAAATTTTATCATTACTGATTTTTTAATACAAGTAATATTCTATATTAATATTACTATAAGACCTTATCTGTATCATTAACATATTTTTTAAATATATATTTATGCCTTTTATTTTATGAAAAATCAATTTCATTAAAGAATTCTATATAAATTGTTCTGGTTTGAGAAATAAATAAAATAAGTAAATGAATTTCTTCATGTACTGTTATCATTTGCTATGAATACGATCAGATTACATTATATTTTAAAACATTTATATTTTAAAACATAATTTATATTTTAATTGGTATTATGTAATCCTATTTAAATCCATTTACGGTATGTTACATGTTGATTAAATAATATGTGATATGATTTTAGGTTATTTGTTTTCATGCCTCCATTTTGACTATAATTCTATCCTTTTAACAGGATAAACGACTACTCTAAGTTGAATCCAATTCAAGATTAATGTTAAGGGTTTATTATTAAGTTATTAAAC
The DNA here is from genome assembly GCF_005239225.2 of Populus alba. NCBI lineage: Eukaryota > Viridiplantae > Streptophyta > Magnoliopsida > Malpighiales > Salicaceae > Populus > Populus alba. The sequence continues at coordinate 15,159,478 of NC_133291.1, forward strand.
TGTGAATGTATCCTAAAATAAGATGCTATTTTAGATATTAAAAAAACTAAAAATAAGTTATTTATTATAAAAATTAATTTTTTTAAGTTAACTAGACTAAATTTACTTGAAATTTGGTTGAGTATAACAAGTTGTGATTTAACATGTGAAGTCACTTGAGTTTAATTGAACTAATTTTTCAAAATTGTTTAAATAAACTCACTTGAATCAAGATTTATCAATCATCAAGTCTATCTAATAAATTTAATAATCATAAGGTATTATTTTAAAACTTAGATTGATTTGGCTAGTTGATTTTAAATTTCAACCGGTTCAGGATTTGAATTGAAAAAAAATAAAAATAAAAAATTAATTAACTTTTTAAAATTTAAGATTGACTTAATCGGATCCACTTATAACCTACTATCTTTTTTATTCATGAAAAAATTAATTAAAATAATATTATTTTAATTTTTTTAAAAAATAAAAATAAAATTCAATTTAAAATCGATCCTTCTAGTTTATGACAAGAGGCTAGCTGGTTTATTCCAAGTCAGATCTTAAAATTATTAAGATAGGACATCACACGTCCCACATATCAAATCCAAAAATTCCACGTTCGTACAAGACGCGTGGCGTGAACATATTTCTAGCCGTTACCCATGTCGACAGGCAGTAAACCACCTCAGACTCATTTGAATTGACCCATGTCTTTTTGCCACGTTTCCGTAACTGCTGTTCATTCCCTAATTTGTAGCATCCTGTTAATCTCCAGCAAAATATTGTTTATTTTTGTATTTTAAAAATAATTTTAAAAAAATTTAAATTAAAATAATATTTATATTTATTTAAAATTAATATTTTTTTATATTTTTAAATTATTTTAATATACTGATGTGCTAAAAATTATTTTTTAAAAATAAATAAAATATTATTTTAATATATTTTAAATTTTTTTAGATTTAAAAAAATAAAAGGTTTTTTTATTTGATTACCGTGAAAAACACTTAAGAATTCTCAAAACACGGGTTTAGGAATCTTAGATATGGTAATTGACATTTTATTTTTAAATTGGTATTTATGATTCTCATAATTACTTGTTAACAAACAAGACAAAAACTGTTGGCTTGATTATAATTGTAATTACTTGGCTTATTGCTAATCTGATTAAAAGGGTGGGAATTGAGTATTTCTATTATTGGTCCATGCCATAAGGAAAGATTTCATAACATTTCTTAAAATCTTGGGCAGCTTTTAATAACCTGTTTGGCTAGTGCACTGTATTTGTTTTTATATTTTAAAAAATTAATTTTTTTTGTTTTAAATTAATATATTTTTTTATTTTTTTAGATTATTTTAATGTGTTTATTTCAAAAATTTTTTTAAAATATATATATATATATTATTTTGATATATTTCTAAAAATTATTTTGAAAAATATTTTCAATCATACTTCAAAACAGGCTCTAAATATTTGTTTGTTTACACGGTTATTTCATGCATTTCAAGAAAAAACTAAAATTTATTTTTGATATTTTTTATTTATAATATTAAAAATAAATTTTAAAAACAAAAAAAATAATATTTTAATACAATTCAAAACTAAAAAAAAAAAAACATAAAAACTTTAAAAACCAACATTACTGAAAACTACCTAAATCGTAATTGCCTCGATGCCAGAGGCCATAGCCACCAAAACCACAACCAAACCATCCTCTCCTCTCTATCCTTCTTTGTAGTCTCCACCACCGTCACATTGCAATAAAGTAATGACGGAAAAGCGCAAAAGGAAAGTAGTTTACTTCTGTCATGAGTGAATGTTTCTTTGCTTCTTTGGCACCCATTAGGGCCATTTTCTCTCTCTCTACTTTTTAGTTTTTTCAATCCATTCCATAACATAACTGATCTGCCAAGCAAAGAGGCTCAAAAACAGTATAAGCATGGCCATAGGTCTGTTACATTTGCTATGAATGTTCCTTGCAAACCAAAACTCCTCTGTCTTACCATACGACTCTGTTTTTTTTTTTTTTTCCCCTTCTATATCTATATCAGCTTAGTATCAGTGACACCAAAGAAACCAAACCCAGAATCCAAAATCTTTTCTTGAGCGCAAATGTCTAAGAACTCATCTTATCGGGAGAATGAAACAGTGCAATTATTTGAAATCTTCAAGAAATTCAAACGCTTTCAATTGAGATTCTTTGAGCCATCTTTAGGTGTTCTTGGATTCTTTTTTGTTACAGTTTGTGTTATTTTTTGCTTCTTTTACTTAGATTACAGGGCTGTCATTGTTAAAGAGTTTATTGTTCCGGGCAAGTCAGAGAGGTTTATGTGGTTGCAGTTAAATGGGTCAGGAAAAAATAAACGAGTAGAGTTTTTGGAGGAAGAGGGTAATGGATGTGATCTGTTTGATGGAGATTGGGCGTGGGATGAGAAGTATCCATTGTACCAGTCTAAAGATTGTAGATTTCTTGATCAAGGGTTTAGGTGTACTGAGAATGGCAGGCCTGATTTGTTCTACACCAAATGGAGATGGCAACCCAAGCACTGCAACTTGCCCAGGTTCTCCTTTTTTTTTTAAAAAAAAAAAATCTTTTTAACATTCTTGTTAATGTCAGAAGTTTAAGATTACATTTTATTAGTAGTTCATTCGTGTCTGACAATGACAGCGTTGCCCCCGTTTTCGTGTGTGTGTGTGTGTGTGTGTGTGTGTATGCTAGCAAATAGCAACGGATGAGACTTGTGATATTCCAACGATACCCTGCTTTGTTGAAAGATATTGTCCTGTTCTTTGGTTGATAAGCTTGGTCGGGTGCTGATAAGGAAGCCTTTACACGATGAAGACATATGAATTTTGCTCCTTTCCATGTCTCGTTTTTACTTGGAAAATGTGTTTGTGAAACTTAGAAGAAGGACGAAAATTTTTGGGAAAATTCTCGTTGCAGATGATATGAAAACCAAGAGTGTTCTGTTTATAAGATATCAGATTTTACTAAAGACTTCTAAGTTTCTTACATGATAATTCTCTGTTTCACTCAATCACATCAGTTTCCTTTTCTCACAGGGACACACATAATCCCACTGTTGTATTTACATTTGAGTCACACTTGTTATGCTCTTTTTATGTTTTTATTTTTTTTTATGAAGAATATGAAAGCATTTCTTTTCTCTTTGATTTATGTAGATTTGATGCAAAAATGATGTTGGAGAAACTACGAAACAAACGGTTAGTGTTTGCTGGAGATTCTATTGGAAGAAATCAGTGGGAGTCCCTCCTATGCATGTTGTCTTCTGCAATTCCAAATGAGGATTCCATCTATGAAGTGAACGGCAGTCCAATTACAAAGCATAAAGGATTCTTGATATTCAAGTTTAAGGATTATAATTGCACAGTGGAGTATTACAGGTCTCCATTTCTTGTATTGCAGAGCCGGCCTCCGGCTGGGTCTCCACAGAAGGTTAGGTTGACACTTAAATTGGATCGAATGGATTGGAACTCTGTCAAATGGAGATCTGCTGATGTGTTGGTCCTCAACATGGGCCACTGGTGGAATTATGAGAAAACTATAAGAGGGTAAATTGATTAAGCCTTCCATTCTTGTAGGGTTTCTTTTATCTTCCATCTATAATTCTATTGTCGCAGTATGAGCTTCTGCTAAGATGGTTTTGATGATTGTAAAAAATTTTCGTAGGGGGGTTTTGCATGATAATATGGCATCATGCATTTGTGAAAAATTTCAGGACAGGGCTGAAAACAATTGTTAAATTTGGAGGTCAAAACAATCTTCCTGTAACTCACTTTGAGCAGTTTATGTTAGGAAGAAAGTGAAAACCAATGATCTAGAGTTTAAAGTGACTAGTGAAAATGGCATGACCCAAGAATTGATATATTTGTTGCTGTGGGCAGGGAATTTCCTAGTGATACATTTGATGGTTTCTATGTTACTCTGGACTGGCTTAGGTTTTAACTCATTCCCGTGACCTTGATGCTTTTTATTGCTGGATCACTTGTCTTTGTTTCTACCTCCTGTATCCATGTAAATTCTTGTGGCACAAACTTATGTTAACCAAGCATGGTGATTTGAATTGCTGCAGGACGCGCCAATAAGTTTGTTTCTTCCAAGGCCAATATGGGTAGTGCAAATGATGTGAGACTAGAAGTAGTGTTTTGAACGATGGATGGCTGTAACTTTTTTTTTTTTTTTTCCATGTGTGCATCAGTCTCGTCTACCTCTCCTTTTGATTGAACAGAGATATTTTCTGATAGCCTTCATTCATGCATATGTTCTTTTCAAACAGTACAACACAATGGACCTCACAATTTGTCATTTTTTAGTCGGATTGTGATAAGGTTCGCTTGTATGTTCAATCGATGCATAGTGGATGTGACCTTTTGGATTTAAACTTTGCATGTTTAAGTGAAAAAAGTCGCTTGAAGGACAAGGCTAATTGATTGACTAAAAGAAATTGCAGAGGTGGTGCACGTTCTTTGAAATTATGTGTTTTATTTTGGAACATGGGAAATTAATGTTGCTTCTCCAATTTATTTTTCTAGGGGTTCTTACTTTCAAGAAGGGGAAGAAGTGAAACTGGAAATGGGGGTCGAAGATGCTTATAAGAAGTCAATAGAGACTGTGGTGAACTGGATACAGCTCGAAGTGAACGCAAGCAAGACCCATGTCTTTTTTCGTACATTTGCCCCTGTGCACTTCAGGTTTGTTAAACGTGTTTCAATACTTTAACTGGTATTCTACACAGACGTTTTTCTTCTTGTTTTGGTGTATAATGTTTACATGATGGGAAGTTTTGGCATGAAACAACTCATCCCAGTTCTTGAGCAACGCCTTTGTTTGTTCATCTATACACTCACTAAGTGTTCATATCCTAAATTTTAAGATCTCATAGTTGAAGTTTCCCTTTCAAAGGCCTGCTTCATGGTTACTTGGGCACAAGTTTATCCTTGAAGTCTTACAGTATGTTGTTTTCGATGAGTTTTTTTTTTTTTGTTACCTCAACATGTTCTTATTAAATAGCTGTCTAGATTCGTATGATTTCATCATCATCATTTCTTGTTCGTGGTCCCTATGATTGTTGAGAAGGCCTATTTTACACCTACATTTCAGAGGTGGAGATTGGAGGACAGGTGGAAACTGTCACTTGGAGACATTACCAGAGTTAGGCTCATCATTGGTGCCATCCGAAACATGGACCCAATTCAAGATAGTAACTGATGTCTTCTCAGCTTATTCAAACCAAGCAGCAGAATTTAGCATATTGAACGTGACCGGAATGACTGCAAGAAGAAAAGATGGGCATTCTTCTCTATACTATCAGGGTTCCAATCCTGCACCACTGCATAGGCAGGACTGCAGCCACTGGTGCCTGCCTGGAGTCCCCGACTCATGGAACGAGTTACTCTATGCACTATTCCTCAAGCATGGAGCCAAGCAGACTTTTAACCTATCATCATCTAGGGCACAAGTTTGATTAGGAAAGCCTCTTTTTTACGAGTCAATGTGAAGACAGGACTTAAATGCATATAAATGACTCTTGACTTCCAGACAAACAACAAAGGGACAATGAATACAGAATTTTGATGTAGTTTTGCATTTTTGAAGTTAAGAGGAAGATTATAAATATGAGGCAAGTGGATGTGCAAAGGGTTTTTGGGAATAACTTTAGGAAAAAATGTCGATAATATTTATTCATTGGATTTTTTTTTATGTAATTATAATCAAGTGGTGTAATTCATTGGGGCAATGTAATTAGCAATTTTTTATTTTTTTTGATCAAATAACAATTTTTTATTTTTTTTCATTTGCCAAATACTGGCATAAACAAACTTTTAGTTATTTGGATTAGTAAAGCTGTGGCTTGAGACCTTCTTTTAGGGCTTCCTTCTGCATTCAAGTGCTAGAGCAAGCAGCCCTCCTCCCATTTTGCACAGGTTAGCTTGACCTGGAAATGCTCCCAACTTTTAACTAGCTCAGGAAAAAGGTCTCAATGTCAACTTCATTGTAAGGGCACGAGTTATTGTGAAGATTTTGATGGAGGGATCTTGTTAGGAACATCTGGCTATGCTTATGCTTCTAAAGCTAATTTGGTTTTAGACATTAATGTTGTCACCGGCGCAAAGAATTGAGAAGGAATCATGTTTGTATCAGGCTATGCTTAGAGCATCTCCAACAGAGAACTAAATGAAGAGTTAAATATTTACTTTTAACTTTTTTTTTTTTATTTTCTACAACTCCAACACAGCAAGAAAAAGGATAGCTGAAATAGCTATTCAATATGTGAAAAGCTATTTTTATATATTTCTATAAAAATAGCTAAAATAAAGTTATCATTGCCAACAATTATTTTTATAGCCGTTGGTCAATAATTTTTTCTTTTCTTTAAAAGTAGAAGGAAAGAAACTTGTTTTTTATTTTTAAAATCTTGTATTGTGCCTCACTCTTCTCTCAAAATTAGAAAAATAAAAATCAATTATTCTCTAGTTAATTAATAACATCAGTTATGTTAATTAACTGAAATTAAAAGATATGTTTATTTAAAAGCTTTTTCTATTTTCTCTTTAATATCTCTTGATTTTGGAGATCTTTTGTTGTTAATTTGATATTTTTTGATAATTTTTATTTCTTTGTTATTTTATGTTTTTGATATGGGTTAATGAAAACAATTTTTTATTTATGTTGTTATCTTTGACAAAATTAAGAGGAAGTAATAACGATAGCTGATATTGATAAAAATATAGAGTGACATATTTAAAATTTATTTTTTATTGTTTGTTTTAATTTGAGGTTAATTATATTTTGTCTTGTTGAAAATACAATTAAACCAGTATATTAATTCTATTTTAGTTCCAAAAAATAATTAAATTGTAATGTTAGAACAAATAGGATACAATGCTTATTATTAATTAACATGTATGTAAACTACAAAATTGCTAGACATTGAATGTGCGCTTCTTTTACACTCTCTTATAAGGTTTTAACTTGAGTTTTTTTTTTTTTTTTTAATGTAGATGGATTCAAATTTTCCAAGCTTTTTCACCAACTTTCTTGTGAATAAGTCAAAAGATATTCTCTCTCAACCAAGTGATTCTAATCAATTAATTGATGACTTAACTTGAATTTAAATGTTCATACAATAAAAAAATCACAAAGAAGTAAAAACTTCTCATCAGAGGAAGATTATTTACTTGTCTCTGCATGGCTAAATACAAGCAAAGATCCAATTACAGGAGTTGAACAACAAACAAAACAGTTCTGGGCTCGAGTACATGCTTACTTTGTAGAGAATGGAGGAAACTTGAATAATCATTCCCAAATAAGCATCTCAAATAGATGGCAAGAAATAAATAGAGAAGTTAGTAAATTTATTGGATTTGTTACTCAAATTGAAAATCGTTAGCAAAGTGGAATGACTGAAGAATCAAGGGTAATTTTAATATTCATTTTCATGTTAAATTATTTAACATATATTTTAACATTATTTAATTTCTCTAATTTTTTTACTTGCCAGATTAATGATGCTCGACAAATGTATGCTTCTTGCGTTGGCAAACGATTTTAACTAGAACATTATTGGGCTATCTTAAGAAAAGAACCCAAATGGCAATTTAAGCGTACAAGTCAACATTAAAGGTCAAACAAGAAACAAAAAAGTCATGTCAATGTAAGTTCGACTTCATCAGCTCCATCTACCCCTGATTTTGTTAGTTTAGGAGAAGACAGTGAACCGTTGATTTATCAAGATAGACTAATTGGTCAGAAGGTTGCAAAGAAACGACTTAAATGTAAACAAGGAAAATATAAAGTTGAGAAGACAACTATAACAAATCTCTTACAACAATTCAGGGATACAAAAGAGGGGTTTTAATTTTTAATTAACTAGATTTATTTATTATTTAATGTAATGTATTTTTAATTAACTAGATTTGTTTATTGTTTAATGTAATGTATTTTTAATTAAATATTTAGAAATTTCTTGGTTATTTTAAATATATTGTTATAAAAGTTGTATCAATATATAATACTTTTTTAAAAGTTCTTCTAACACTTAACAACAACAAATAGGATTAATTAACTTAAATGATAACAATCATAATGAAAAAAAAAAACATAAAAAACTTGAAAATTATGATGACATAAGAAGTTCAAAACTAATGATTCTACTCGGTGCCATATTATTCCCATAAATGTTCAACCAAATCTTTTTTGTAGTTGAGAACTTTTTGCTCTATCCCTGATTTGATTATGAGTTTGAAGAAAATCATGTAATTTTTGTATTTCACCATATGACACTGATATAAAGGAATTGACTTCACATTCATGGTCAAATCCAAGGTTCATTGCTTCTTCATCCTCAATAATCATATTATGCAAGCTTTCAAAATATTTGCAAGCATTTCTTCATCCCGGTATGGAAGAGGTCCACGTACAATTACAAAACGAGATTGGAGCACCCCAAATACCGACTCCACATCCTTTCTTGCAGACTCTTGCTTACTTGCAAAATATTTTATGCTTACTCCTAAAGGCCTTGTGATTGTCTTAACAAAAGTTGACCAATTAGGATAAATCCCATCTGCTAAATAGTATCCCATTGTATATTCATGCCCATTAATTTTATAATTGACAAGAGCAGTACGACCTTCAGCAAGTGCATCGAAAATAGGTGACCAATCAAGAACATTAATATCATTTAATGATCCAGGCATTCCAAAAAAGGCATGCCATATCCAAAGATCTTGTGAAGCCACCGCCTCTAGAATTATAGTTGGTTCACGAAAATGACCAGTATATATCTCATATCATGCAATTGGGCATTTCTACCATTTCCAATGCATACAGTCAATGCTCCTTAACATCATTGGAAATCCATGCTGCTCTCCAATTGATAATAATCGACAAATATCGGCCTCGTTTGGTGCCCTTAGATACCAATCATCAAAAACTTCTACAATTGCTTTGACGAAAGCTCTAAGACTTTTTATTGCAATGCTTTCTCCAATTTGAAGATATTCATCAATAAGATCTGCATGAATACCATATGCAAGTATTCTGTGAGCTGCAGTTACCTTTTAAAGGCTCGATAAACCAAGAACCACGATAAAATTTAAAATGGTGGCAATCATTTTTTCAAAGCATGAATTTTTTTTAAAAAAAAATAAAATCAAAATTTAAAATATTGGTGGTTTTTTTTCAAAGTTTGAATTTGAATTTAATTTTAAAAAATTAAAATTTTAATAGTAACATATAAAACTGAAAATTAAAAATATTCATATAAATAAATTTTAAGTTTAATTTTAAATTATATCTTTTAAGCTTCATATTACTTCATTAATTTTATATTACTTTTATAAATTACTCATATTAATTATATAATTAATAACATCATAATTATATTATATATAAAATATCTAAATTAGTTATATAATTATATTAAAATATAATTGACTTTTCTAAATAGTTTTTTACCATTGGAATGCACATAATAAAAAAAAAAACTATATTTATACTATTTCAAAAATCCATTTTATCAATTTGGCTCTTCAATTTAGCATTTTGCATTGGAGAATCTCTTATGCTTCTATAAGGTGAGGGAAGCTACTATTCACCTATAACACTGTGGATTCCATTACTTCTTCTTCTTCTTTTTTAATTTATTTTTGTTTATTTTATTTTTTAATATTAAAAGGAGTGTAAATTAAATTTTATGATTTATTTCTTTTTATTTTATCTTTTTATAAGATTAAAGTTGTTTGTGAGTTTGCTAGAATAACTAAAGTTGACTTGGTTTATAGATTTGATAGGGTGTCTTTTTTTTTTCTTTTATTGAATTTGAATTTATTATCGTCTATTTTTTTTTCTCATATAGTTAAAAAAAAAAATAGTTTTGAAAAAAATGTCATGTTATTAAACTTTATAAAGTCTATAGCCTTGCTCACAAATTTGGCTGGTTGACATGGTGGTTTGCGGGTATGGTGAGTTTAACCCCTTTTTTTTTTTTTTTTTAATTTCATCTATAGATATTGGGTTAATTGGGGATTTATTTTCATAGTTGGTTTTGTTTCACTTTCTATAAAGTTATCGTGATTTCAAAAAAATATTTTGGTACGGGGTTGATGTTTGATTTTATGATTGTCTATTTTTGTTATCATATAGTTAAAAAAAATATATTTTTAAAAAAATTATAATCCTAATGAAGTTCATAATCTAGCTTATGGGTTTGGCATGCTAGCCTAGGTTAGCTAATTCATAGGTTTGACGAGTTTACCCACCGACCAAATTTTTTATTTTCCCGTTTTTGGTCTTTTATTTTTTTTAATTATTTTTTTTTGTTCTTCAATATTGGATTAGTTATGAAATAAACTGCATGGTTTATTTTTGTTTATTTTTTATTAGGTTATCATAGTTTCAAATAAATATCTATTTTAGGATTGATGTTTAATTTTGCGAGCATCTATTTTTATTATATAATTAAATTAAAAAATTTTATAAAAAAATTTATTAAACCCAATAAAGTCCCTGAACTAGGTCGCAGGGGAACCAAAGTTAATCCAATATGTCATTGTCTCAATATTTTTTAAAAAAATTGTCATCTTGAGTTGTTTTTTTAAAAAGCTAAATCATGTTTTTACCAATCATTTAGGTTATCTTTATATCCATAAAATCAATTGATTTTAGTTGAATCATTTTCAACGTGATTTAATTAGAAACTTGAGTTAGATCTGGCTAAGATGGGAGGTTTTAAAATTGATCCACTTAGTCAGGTTTAATGATACTAAAAAAAAAAAACTTTGCGGGCTCTTAACATCTTTTTTTACATTTTAAAAAAAATTGATATGGCCATGACGGAGCGCTGGTCAATAGACTTGTTATAATTATATTAGTTGAATTATAGACAACTATAGTGTAGCTGAGTCAAACCTTTTTTTCCTTTGAGAAACTGTTCAAAGTTATAGTCGATAACCTCTTCTTCTTTCTTTCTTCTTTTTTTTTTTTTTTTCCTAATCCCCATAATTTTTATTCTTTTTACATGCTATAATCAATTCATGATGTCAAAAAATGTTCCGTTATTAAATTGATATTCAACATTGTACAATAGAGTTTAACTAGATTTATATGTACGCTCTACACCGCAAGCTGAAACATTTTTATTTTTTGGTTTAAAAAAGATGCTCGTGTGATGCAAGTATGTTTTAAAAAAGTATAAAAAAAAATAATTTGGGACACAGACCCGACTAAGTAAAAAAAAAAGTATAATCTAATCATATAATAAAAAAAAAGATAATGATGGTTAATAGACTAATTTAAACAAAAATAAATCATCAAGACTTGAAAAAAATAATAGTCAATGCAATGAAAATGATAATGATGTTGGGATTCCAGCCAATCAAATGAAAAAAATAAAGATAAAAACTAAAAAAAAAAGGAAAAAAACCCGACTTAAGCCAACCCAAATGAGCATGCCAAATATGCAAGTCAGATCATGAAATCATAATAAGCTAACTTAAAAAAAAACACACAAAAAAAAAAAACTAAGTTCAATCCCAAACAAATTAAACACAAATGGATAAAATTGAAAAAAATAATAATTTTTTTTAAAAAAAGCATAAAAAACAAAGAGTAAATCGAGCAAGCTAACCAAACTTTGCAACTTAGATCATATGAATATGATAACTTAATAAAAGGCAAAGAAAAAAAGATTACAAAGTTTAATTCTAAAACAACCTAATATTGAAGGTTAAAGTATAAAAAATATTCACTTACAAAAACAATCCTAAAAAAAACTTGAGTAAACTCAAACTCACTCACTAAACTTGCGATCTAAGTGATTACACCGAGATAAACAAATAAAAAGAAAATTGAAGACTATTATGAAGCCTAATATAAAAAACTTCAAATTTGAAGAATGATTTTGAAAAAAAAAACTCTCAACCAATATAATATTGAAAGATGAAATTAAAAAACAAAATATTAATTTAAAAAATTTCCTAAACTAAATTCAACAACTAACAACAAATAAAAATAACTAAGCTAACTCGAGTCATTTTAGAAATTTATGAAAAATCTATAGAAAGCAAATAAATAAAAATAACATAGCCCAACATGAGCTTACAAAAAAAAGAGAAAAAATATCAATTTAAAAAATTGCCAATGTGAAAAAAAAAAAGCACTAAAAAGAATGATGAAAAAATTTGATAGGAGAAAAAATTTAAGGAGGATGAAATTGTAAAAAAAAAAAAAAAAAATCAATTTAACAACCTTTCTCAAATAGAACAAATATCAATCAAAAGAATAGGAAGCAAATTTAAAATATTAAAAATTAAAGGGGGATGAAATAAAAAAATATATAATTTTATAAATTGTTTCAAATAAAACAAATAGTAATAAAAAGAACATAGATCAAATCTGAAAAAAAAAATTACAAATTTAAGGAAAGCTTTATATTTTAAGAGGAAGACGCAAAAATCGAGGAGGAGAGTGAAAAGAATGAGAAACAATGACAAGGTCAACAGTGCTAAACTAGATGGGTGTTGGTCACACACATTGCCTCATCAAAGAAGGGACGTCAAGATGATTTAAGCGCTACCGTTAAAATCAGTTTTTGGTCTCTGGACGACTTAGTACTAGCTGCTCAAATGGCGTGAGGGTTAACCCCTTGGTGACACATTTTCTACTTATGCTAACATGTTTTTTTTAATAATATTTAATATTTGGCCAAATACAAAAACATCCCTAAGTTAACTTGATATTAACAAATAAAAACATGATGAAAAGATGAAAAAGCCCTTGGAATATAGTTTAGTAGATTTTTCCTTTTAAGGGTAAATTTAAAAGACTAAAATCCCTTGAACGATAGTTTTAATGTTTTTTGTTTTATGGGTAACCAAGTCATTTCACTATGTAAAATGGTAAAAAAACTATTCTGCCCTTACACAATTTGAAAATAACAATTGAATCATGGTTAAAAAATTGTTTTGCCTTGGATTCTCAGTTCAAAAGTTTTATAATTGAAGGATAAATTTTTCATTATATTATTATATGAATAGTGTTTTGTGAGTGGATGCATAATAATTTCCTTAGGAGATTTAGTTTTTTATTAATTTTTTTAATTAAAAAAATTAAAACAATATGGATCAGCTTTAATGTTAAAAAAAAAAATCAACCCGTTTTGCTTTTCTAGTGTTCATGTGATGTCGAAAACTTCAATTTAGTTCCTGAAGTTTTCACTTTTTTATTTTTAATCCTTATGCTTCAAGGGTTTTGTATTTCAACCATAAACTTTGTTTTTATTACATTTTAGTTCTTGAAATTTTGGAATACAGGACAAAGAGAGAGTAAAGAGAAAGCATTCAATTGGCCATAAAGAGAGAGTAAAGAGAAAGCATTCAATTGGCCGTATTTTAGACACCAAAAATACTAATCTTGATGGTAATGGTTGTCTCGGAGAGAGTTGTTAAATTAGATCAAAAGCTATACATATTTTTTGATTCGGTTGGATTTTGTTTTTTTGTTTTTAAATTGAGTATAGCTTTTCTTTTAATGGGGTGTTTTTTTGTTCCTAGAATTGTTTCATGATATTTTAATGTGAAAATAAGTTGAAAACAAGGATTTTTAGATTAAAAAACCTGGACCTTGATTTATGAGCACCTACCAGAAAATAAAATATCATCTACCCATGCAAGTGATCTCGTTTGCGATATAAAAAGTATTTTGGGTTAGATGATATGTCACCTTGTTGTTGAAAAAAAAGAAGATGAGATGACTTGGCTTTCCGTACCTATGTGTGTTTGGGGTTTTTTTCTTGGGCCAAGTGTACTGGCTTTTTTTCTTAGATATCCCTTTATTTAAAAAAAAAAGTGTTTTGTCAAAAAATATCTTCAAATTAATTTATTAGAATAATATTTAAGTTATTTTATAACTATGTCATTGTTTTTAGAATATGAAGGCTTTGTTGATGGTAATATTTAATGATTTGTGTGTAAATATGCATTAACTTAATATGCATGATGTTTTAGATAATTTGCAGCATAAGATATTTTTTTTTTTTAGATTTTTTATATAATTTATTTTATATTTATTATTGTCATATATTTTTTATATATACAAGTGCATAAAAATGATTGATTCGAGATTTTTTAATTGAAACTTACTTTCACAATCATAATAATTGTTTTACTTAAAAAGTAATGCTTCTCATAAAAAGAAACTTTTTTTGTTAAAATAAATAAAAAAATTAATTAAAAAATTAGGTTTCTAATTAAAAAATAAAATTTTCCTTTTTATGAGAAGCATTACAGTTTTTCTAACTTTTTATGACTATTTTTCTTTTTATTCACCAAACTATGCTACAAATAAAAAAAAAAACTTTATTGTAAAAACAAAGAATTACATGAATCAAGAAACTTTAATTTTAATGAAAAAATTATATTTTTCCTTTATAACCCTATTCTTGTTTTTCAAGTAAATATTCATTTTTGTCATTGTATAGTTAAATAAAAAACCAAATTCCAAAAAACTAAGATTTTTGAGCAATTATGCTAGGAAACAATAAACCAAATCTCCTAAGGAAGTTCCTGTGCAATTATTATAATAGTGTAATTGCAAATTTGTCCTTACAAAAAAAAAATGCAACGTACTAAGATTTTGAGGTAAGATTGTCTTTTTATCATGACATAATTGCTTTTTTAAAATTATATAGGGTTGGAGTGGTAATTTTATTTTATTTTGTATAGTAAAATTACTAATTTAACCCTAAAATAAAATAATATAATACCTCTACTTAGGGATATTTTTTTATTTTTCTAGAATAGTTTAATTACTTTGATACCCTTAAAGATAAAATCAATTGAATTCTCACATAATAAATTTTTTCTTCATTTTACAATTTTTTTTTTTGTAATTTTCAAGGGTACTCAAGGTATTATTGTAAATTAAATTTATTAAATATAATTATCAAAAACCTTTTGCATTTGCATGACATACGTTAATGTGGGGACAACCCCCACGTAGCTCGAGCAGCATGTGGGGTCCGTCCGACCATTAAATGCTATCTTCTAGGATTGTTTTTGGAAGATATTAAAACCTCGAACCAGAAGAGACAAAGCAGGTGCCAAGATTTGTGGCGGTTTGACACCATCAATCATCTTTTTTTCCCTTTCTTCTCTCCCATCCACTCGGATTCTTGCGACAACCCCTTAAAAATTCAAGAGCAACCCTTTAATTTGTTAGTTATTTAAATTTGAGCTATTTTTTTTATTATGATTTTTTTTATCTTGAATAATTTATTCAATTTGATTTTTATTTTTTTTATTGCTATTTTTGTTTTTTTTTCCTATCAAATTTAACCGTTCTTCTTTTAATTGTCAATTTTTTTAACATTGACAAGTTTTTATTTTAAATCACAAATGATTTTATTTTTTTACAACCTCACCCTTTTTTCATTTTTTTTTATATCAAATTTAATCCATATTCTTTTGATTGCCATTTTTTTTTTTATTTGACAAATTTTAAAAATTTATATTTTTAAATTACCTCATAATAAACATTTTTATTAGACCTGGATTCATAATAAAATTTGATTATATTTAGAATATTTGTCCGGTGTTGTTTGGTAATTACAAGTGTTTTTCAATTCTACCCCTTATGATTTTTTTATCTTTAAAATTCCATCCCCATTCTTTTAATTACTGTTTATTTTATTTTACATCATTTGTTTTTTAAAATTGCATCTTTCTTGGGTTTTTTGTATTAAATTTTATCCTCACTAGTTTTAATTGAATTGGTCGAGAATTAGACTTTTTAATTAAATCCTAGTTAAAGATTTTACGGGCTGTGACTTTTAAAGATTAGACTAGGTTTAAAAAGTTTGCCGAGTTTGCTTATTATTTTTCTTTTTCTAAACTGATGTTTTCTTATTTTGTATCTTTTTTTTTGTTTCGTTTTGTTATTTTTTGTGTTTTGTTTTTATTCGGTTAGCCCTCTACAATTTCTTTCTATTTCACCTCTACTATTTTTTAATCTATAAATAATCTATTAAATTACAAATATTTTTTTAATTTCACCCTATGATTTTTTAAATCTTTCAAATTTGTTCATTCTTTTATTGCAATTTATTTTTTGGGATCATTGTTTTTTCAAATTTTATCCTTAGGTTTTTTCCTATCAAATTCTATCCCTATATTTTTTTGTTGCTATTTTTTTTTCTTTTGCAAGTTTTTCTTATTAATATTTTTTTATGTAATTTCATTATTCAAAATTAAATTTACTGAAAGTTAAGTTTCTTGATTAACACGGGTATGAGATTTTACAAGTGTTAGGTTTTAGAGATTAAATTAGGTTTAAAAGATTTGTCCGTGTTTACTTTATTATTTTTTCTTTTTTGGAGCTTATTTTTCTTATTTTTAATCTTTTTTTTCAGGTTTTATTTTTTTTATTTTTTAGGTTTGATTCTATTATGTTAGCCGTCTATAATTATTTTTAATTTTACCCCTAACATCTTTTAATCTATAAATAATTTTTAAATTATAAATGCTTTTCAATTTTTTTTTCAAATTTCATCCTCATCAGCTGCTTTTATCTCAAATTTTATCCTTATTTCTTTTGTTGCTTTGTTTTTTTTTTCTTTTGCAATTTTTTTGATTAATATATTTTTAACGATTCTATCCTTCAAAATTAATTTAATTGACAATTAAGCATTTTAATTGAACTCTGGTCCATAATTCAACAAGTTGCAAGTCTTAAGATTAAATCAGATTTAAAAGGTTTGACTGAGTTTTCTTGATTTTTTTTTTTTAAGTTGATATTTTTTTTTGAAGTTTTACTATTTTTTTTTTGTATTTTTATTAGATTATCATTAAATTGTTTGATAATTTAAATAGGTTCAAGTATGATTTTTTTTTAATGTTATTTTAATTGTCAATTTTTTAGCTTAGCACTTTTTTTTCATCGAAAAAATTTAATTTAATTCCCAATATTGCACGACGAATCGATCTAGGTAGAAATAATAAATGAAAAAAGTATTTTACTGTTTTTTTCCCACTATGGCGCTACACTCAATAGCACCGTAGACTGTTGCAGAGCAATTCAGCCAATATCTTTTTTGAAGCCCATGAAAAATTACCTGATACTTTAATTTCTTTTCTTCAATTTTATCATTTCATGTTACGTTGACGTCATAACATGTTTTTGTTTCATGTGCTCTTGCGGATTCACCATGTCAAAAACTGTGATTCATTATATTCAAGGCTCGTCAAACCACGCGCCCAAGTCTAGCGTAAAAATCAAGCTATCCCATTAGCCTTCAGGTCCCCCCCACGTCGACCTTCTGCTACTGCAAACTCGTAGAGAGTGAAATTAGATTAGAAAGACAATGGCAGAGTCTACAGTCCAACAGAGCCGATCAAGAGACCTTGACAAGCTGCTTCTCAAACCCGGCAATCTCGTAGCTCCCACCTTCGAACCCGGTGTTCAAGTAAGCTGTTTTTTTCTTGGGGAATTTAACAAACAGGTGGTGCGCAATAATTCTTAACTGTTTGTTTTGTTTAATTCTTGTAGTTGAGAGATGATCTTCAAGAGTATGCAAGAATATTGGTAATTGGGGCAGGCGGTTTGGGCTGTGAGTTGCTGAAGGACTTAGCTTTATCAGGTTTTAAGAATCTGGAGGTCATTGATATGGACCGTATCGAGGTTACTAATCTCAATCGCCAGTTTCTCTTCAGGTTTTCGTTTCTTCAACCTTAAACCATTTGCTTATCTGCTTTTACCTTTTCTTTTCTCTGTTGAATTCATGGCTGTTTAAATTGGTACCCTTGGGTTGTAAAAACTACTAAATGGTTTCGTGGGTTGTGTGTTAATTGTTAAACAGCTCTTGGAACTTGAATTTTCGTTTTGCCATATGTCAACTGATGGGACTAACTTAAAAGAAACATTGCATAACCTAGTCAAGGGGTTATTTCTTAAACTGTGGGACAAACTTAGTTATATGTGCATTTAGGTATATCTGTATCAAGGGAGAAATATGCCTATTTGGATGGTAATTGACGAACAACAGTTCATCTTGCATTGAAGGCAAAGGAAAGAAAAAGGAGTACCTTTAGGTACCGGTTACTGTCTCCAGACCAAAAAAAAGGGATATAACTAGGACGGAAATGTGTTTGGTTATGGAAACGAAGTCCTGGAGACAATGTTTTGACAATTTTTCCTCCCTCAAAAACGGAGGATAAAGGGAATAGAGACAGAACCAAGTTAAATTTTTCCCCACAAATATCGCTTTACACAATTCGTAATTTTAGTGTTTATCCTTACATTTAGATCTATACCATTTTTACTTCCCTTAATCTTCACCATTAGATTTGAAAACTAGAAAATATAAAAGAAAAAAACATAAAAAAACATGAGAAATATAAACAAGAAAGAGAAATGGAAAGAAAAAGAGAAAGAGAGAGAAAAGAGAGAGGTTTTCACACTGTTGAAAGAAAATGAATATCATTATTGAAAAATTCATGTAATAATTAAAACATTCGTCATATAGAGAGATGAAAATTGGTCGTGTTCTCAAACAAATGGGATTTAATGATGGAGAGGCGAGGATTGAATGATAACAAAAATTATGCATTTGTAATGAAATTATTATTTTGTATTTCTAACTATATTAGATTTTAACTTTGTGTTGGTGTAAATATTTTATTTGATATATGATTGGTTTAATTATTTATTTTATTATTAAATATATTTGGAGAAATGATTTAATGACCGAGTAAATTATAATTTAATTATACTATCCTTTTAGCAATGAATTATCTTTTTAACAATGATTACAAATCCTTTTTTAACATGATTTTAACATAATATATATGGAGAAATGATTTATTGACTGAGTAAATTATAATTTAATTATACTATCTTTTTAGCAATGAATTATCTTTTTAACAATGATTAAAAATCCATTTTTAAAATGATTTTGATGAGTGGAGAAATTACCATTTTAAGTTAATTAAAAAAAAATAATGCTCATTAATAAATTAAAGTGAGAAAAATGATCTCTATTTATTGTTCCAAACATTGCAAATTTGATGGTAATACAAATTAAGACATATTAAGAGTAAAACAGACTTTTTTGTATTTTATTTTGCCCCTCATCAACCAAATAGTCAGATATTCACTTTGCACAACCAAATACAATTATGTTTCTGTCTCCCGTTCTTAACCCCTTTATCCTAGCTATCTTCATCTCCTGTATCCCAAGACAATAACCAAACACTACCTTATTGCTTACAAGGGACAACTTATTGTTCTTTTGTTAGGTTTTTGATAATAAAGAGTTACTCATTTAAGAACCTGTCTGTAAAAGGAGATAAGAAACACCTTAGTTACTTGTTATTGGTCCTAATAGTTGTGTATCGATATGAAATGGTTGATTATTCTTAATTTCCCCTAGACTGGTATATACTATAAAGTGGGTACTTCGTTGGTTTATCAAAGATGACTAGATCTTTGTGTACTATCAAGTGCATTTTTTCCCTCTCCTTGTCTGCAAGTACTAGCATTGTCATTTAATATATGTCATTAACCTTTTTGCTTTGATTTTCAGATATTATCATAGTTCTTTGGTTCTGATTAGAAAGTGGCTCCTGATATAGTGCTCTTGTTTTAGGCTTGAAGATGTTGGGAAGCCCAAGGCTGAGGTGGCAGCCAAGCGTGTGATGGAAAGAGTTAGTGGTGTGAATATTGTGCCTCATTTTTGCCGGATCGAGGACAAAGAAATTGATTTTTATAAAGATTTTATTATTATTGTACTTGGTCTTGATTCTATCGAGGCTCGAAGCTATATAAATGCTGTAGCGTGTGGTTTTCTTGGTGCGTGCTTTTAAACTCTTTAGCTTGTGGTTGTTTTGTGTTAGAAAGAGAGATTAGGGGGCTAAACCTTTCCTCCTTACTACGAGGCCTGTTTTTTCACCCAAGCAATGGTACATCAGGCCTGTTATGTATACTGTGAATTTATTTGTGTAAGACATGCATTCCAGATCCAAGCTCTTTAGCTTGTGGTTGTTTTGTGTTAGAAAGAGAGATTAGGGGGCTAAACCTTTCCTCCTTACTACGAAGCCCTTTGTTTTCACCCAAGCAATGGTACATCAGGCCTGTTATGTATACTATGAATTTATTTGTGTAAGGCATGCATTCCAGATCCAAGGGTGGTATGTGATGATTGCCTCGCACACATGGAATAAAGCTTTAAATGTAGTGCCTCAGAGTATGCTCATGTCATGTCCTTGTGTAGGGACATGATATTGCATATGATTTCTTTATATGATTGGATGACGAGACTTCAGTGATGAAGTAGCATTATCCTTTCACAGTCTGCTAGCTATGGGGGTGGGCTACTTCAGACATGAGATATTTGAAATGCTGTCTTGTTAGTTCTCCATAATTGTATATGTGGGAGCAATGACCACAGGTTTTCACCTGTCTGTGTTGGAAATTGTACGGGACCTTTATAGTTTTCCTAATAGCCTTAGTATTCTCTAGCTGCATGCAATTTCTGAGTTTTGTAATTAATATGCTAGCATAAAATGTTATGCTGTGCTTTTGAGATGAAAAAAAAAAAGCTCTTTGCTAAAAGTGTCACTTTATTCTTGTTGACCTCATGAATTGTCCATCATTGTTTCCTTGGTGATTAGAATATGATTCTGATGACAACCCTATAGAAGAAACAGTCAAACCGATGGTAGATGGTGGGACTGAAGGTTTCAAGGGGCATGCTAGGGTTATAATACCAGGATCCACACCGTGCTTTGAGTGTACCATCTGGCTTTTCCCTCCTCAAGTGAAGTTTCCTCTATGCACTCTTGCAGAAACCCCTAGAACTGCTGCTCACTGTATTGAATATGCTCACTTAATTAAATGGGATGAGGTAATGCATTATCCATCCTTTCTCATTACTGATTTGACTGTTTTGAGTTGATTGCTATTATCTTAAGACCATTGTATTCTAGGTTCATAGTGGAAAGACTTTTGATCCAGATGACCCAGAACATATGAAATGGGTATACACTGAGGTGAAGTTTTGTGATCAGTATTAATTTTTTTTTTTTTGTTAAAGCTGAGTTTCAAGGTTTGTCTTTTCAACATGTGCTCTTCCCATGTTCCACAGGCTGTTAAGAGGGCTGAACTTTTTGGTATTCAAGGTGTTACATATTCTCTTACTCAGGTACATTTACATTCTGTGAAGTTAATTTCTGGTCTGGTTTTTTTTGTTCTTTTAGCACATACCTGAGCACATCTTAAGAGGCAAGTTCATTGTTAACCTGAAAATTGTCTATTTGTTATTTGGACGCATGTATTTTTATTTGCCTTTTTTTTTTTTTTTTCTATCCAAAACCTCTGGTAGGAAACTCCTACAAAATGCTTCATTGAATTGTCAATTGGCTTCACCTATTTGTTGCACCATTCTTCTCCTTTTCTTTCTTTTCCCCTTACATTTTTTTTTGTG
This sequence comes from Populus alba, assembly GCF_005239225.2. NCBI lineage: Eukaryota > Viridiplantae > Streptophyta > Magnoliopsida > Malpighiales > Salicaceae > Populus > Populus alba. The sequence continues at coordinate 15,180,958 of NC_133291.1, forward strand.
ATAGCGCAAGTTTGTTCTTGCTTACAGGGTGTTGTGAAAAACATCATACCAGCTATTGCTTCCACCAATGCAATTATATCAGCTGCTTGTACGTTGGAAACCTTGAAGCTTGCATCAGGATGCAGCAAAACTCTAAGCAACTATCTTACGTGTGTGGAATTCTTCTTGATTTTTCTTTATTTTGGAATTTCTTCTTGTCCTTGTGTGGTGGTAGATTATTTATTATAAATCATATAACAATCACAAATAGACTAAATCTTTTCCTCTCATTTTTTGCTATGAAGAATAACTTTTTCTTCAATGTCTAGTACTTTTATATGATCAACCTTGTTATTACCATCCAAATGATTAGCTGGATGTGGAAACCATAATTGCCTCTTACAATACCACATACGTTACTGAATCTGATGGAGCTATGTTGACTTTTGAAATCTGAGCAAAAATGAGGGATCTTTTTTTTTTAATCCTTCTCTCTTAAGAAGCTAGAGGAAAGCGTGTTCTGAATGATCTGAATGTTCTGCAGGTATAATGGTGTGGAAGGTCTACACATCAAAGTGACCGAATTTGTGAAGGACAAGGATTGCCTTGTTTGTGGTCCAGGTGTTCTTCTTGAGCTGGACACTTCAGTTACTTTACAAAAGGTTATTTTCTACTTCTCATGGCTATTGTTCCTTTTAGTTTGCTGATGGCATCATACCTGGTCGCAAAAATATTTTCTTGGTATGTCACCACATTTAAATTGTATGTTTCAAATTCTCAGATAATCAAAGCGGTTCCCTCTCTGGGTTCCTTCTACTTATCTAGAAAATAGAAGAAAAATTCTACTTCTATCCTTTATTAAATTATATTTTGCTTCTTTTTAATGCACTCAAGTTTATGTTGCTTATTTTGAACTTTTGTGCAAACAGTTTGTTTGGCTTTTATATTTATTGGTTTTTGTGTGAACAGTTTATTGATATGCTTGAAGAACATCCTAAGCTACTCCTCTCAAAAGCAAGTGTTAGACACCGAGCAACGAATTTGTACATGCAAGCGCCTCCAGTTCTGGAAGAGATGACTCGATCGAACCTAAATTTACCACTTTTTGAACTTGTGGGTAAAGTTCCAAAGGACATCATTCACGTGACTGGTACAACTAGCAAGGATGACAAGAAAACTTCATGTCTGAGGAAATTATGCCTTGTTTTCAAGGGAGCTGATGCTGTTACGGATCTGGATATGGCGGTTGGAGCTTAATTTGCACTGCAGTTGGGTGTTTACCTGCAGAACCTTTCACTTGCAAAGTATAAGGTCTCTCGCAGAAAATTTTCTCCCCAAAGACGGAAGTTTGGTGTCAAGTTTTGATACCTTTTTATTTGCTTACAATGATCAAAAAATGGGTCCTCGAAGGAACACCTGCAGATGTAAGTACATTACCAAGAGAACAGATTTATTAACAAAGATTTTAAGTTCAAGTTCAAAGAATTGTTGCGATGAAAGTAGGTTTATGCTTGGATAGGCTTTTTGTGGCCTTTGTACTAGGAATTTGATAGATGGATTGTGAAGGGAAATGGAGCCTTTTAATGCCTACGAGTCCATTGTGTCATTAGATATCAGTGCGATGCGCTATGCTAAAATAGCCATCAGAATGAGCTTCAGATCCATAACAATACCTGACCTCAAAAGAGTCTGGTGGCCGTATCCCGGTGAGGATGATTAGCCAAATCCAGTCAACAGATTTGCGAGCTGTCGGGTGGCTACAGGTTAACTTCCAAGCATTTCACTTCAGATCTAGAAAGAATATTATATACTGATGGTCGAACAATTCAAATTTTTATCTTCTTTTCTGTGGAGGATCCATGTCTCGGTGAGGACAGGCACTAGTTAGGCCTGCGGATAAGTTTCTTGCTGGTTTTAGAGAAAGTTTCGTCTTCATTAGTTCAATAGGAAAGTGCTGTCAATGGAGACAGCATTAATACTGCTCTCCTAGCTCCTCTGACTTAACCAAGATGGTTATAGCTCGCACAACTAATCTTCATGCTTGAAGCAACTCTCTCTCAAATGTCTAACTGCAAACCAGCAGCTCGCTTCAAGAGATTAGGACAATAAGTTGGTTGCAGTTGCTACCTTCAAACTAAAACCCCTCTCCAAGAATAAAGGAAGTTTAACTGCATTCAAAAGCTATAATTAAGATAAAGATTTGAAAGCAACATGGCCCAGATGGTCACGTAGATCGGGTCCCAGCAGCATCACCCATAATGTTAAGCACAAGCTAGGGTCCCATGGCCAGCCGGCAAACCGTGTGGACCAAATGACAACCATCCATGATTCAGGCACTTGCTTTCCAAGAGGAGTCAAGTGTTTTCAAGTATGAGGTTTCGAGTAAGCGATCAAACCTTCGAGCTCTAAAAGTGGGCCTAGCAAGCCAATAACACCCTGACACCCCATGATCTATTATCAACCTGGAATTCCATAATTGTCCTGTATTACAAAGTACCTGGAAATAGGGTAAGTTTCTCTAGCTCCCTCATCCATAACTCTCCGCTTGAAGTATGAACAAATTAATACGATTCTTCTTTGTTTTTGGACTCAACCTCAGGCCACCAGGCAAGTGGTAAAATGCTCAACGACGCCTCAACCCAAGGCAGAGGTGGACCAAAACGTCTCATTTCTTTGTTTATTTTATATGACTATTTGACCCAATCTAGGTCTGCGACAAATAGAGAAGGATCTCGTGTCCATTAAAGCTTGATTGCCAAGTTGCATTTCCAAATCAAAGACGTCAGCTGCACTCGCGCTAACCAAAGCCTTGGTTTGAGAATGCAGGTGCAACCACAGCTGCATCTAAACATGCTGCATTGATTACTGCAGAATCAAGACTGCGCACTAATTACTACATAACTATTACTAGCTAGCAAGAGAAGGAGCCTTGGTTCAAATATAAAGATATGTGGATTATGTACTCAGAATTTTGAACCATACTGTTTTCTTGAGGCAATAAGAGCGATGGATGTGTGGGGGAGAGAGAGACACAGCTCCTATCCATTTACAACCATGTAGAATGTTAGAGATCGAGTCTATCTTGGATTAGATATCGAGGTGTGGGCTGTTACTTGCTGCTTCTCGTCTCTTTCCCTCAACTGGATAACATCATAGCACATTTCATGATTCTTGTGGGAGTATTGAGACTTTAGCCAGAATGGCCAACTGGCACTAAAAGACCCCACCACCCCACATGCATCCCTCCATAACTTTACCTCGCCCATCACATGCCTTTTCCACTATTTATAACCCACACATTCCCATTTCACAGGGGAAAAAAAAAGGAAAAGTGAGTTGAAGATTAGCAGAACTGAAGCTCACCTCCTTGTTTCTGTGCCTTGCACTCATCTTCAAATTCTACTGTGAGTAGCCTAGCTGCAGAAAGAGAGCTGTTTTTTCTTGGTGTTCTTGCTATGGAAATGGCTATGGAATTAGATGATGATTTGTTCTTTGCAGACTTAAGCAAGCAAATATCTCTTCTAATAATGGATGACGATGATGAGGTCCCTTCAGTTTCTTTTCAGGTTCTTCACCATACCCGACCTCTCATTTCATGCAAAACCGTTTCAAGTACTTTTGTAGCTTAGTTAGCTAGAGCTGTACATAGCTGGTCAATTAGGATTTACTATAAATTTTGCAGGCTTTCTCCAGAGGCAACTATCCAAGTGCACCATCTCATTTCATGAATGAGCAAAACTGCAGAAGGGAAAGCTGCAAGGGAACAGGAGTTTTTATCCCCAAGTCTTCACAGCCAAGAAGGAAACACAGACAAGGAAGATACAGCCAAAAGTCTAATAACAGGCACCATGATAACACGAGAGTGGTTTCTCAAGTATCATACAGCAATGCTTTCAAATCCAAGAAAAGCTAAATTAAGCCTCTAGCTATGCTCCTGAAGTGCATGATTCAATAATTTCTACTACTAATCTTATTTCCAACAAGGGCTTCAAGCAAGGATATGATAGGTTATGATCTGTTTGTTGAAGATGATCTGTTCGTTGAAGATGTACATGGGAAAAATCACTCCATTAATCACTCAACTATTCCTTATTTACTACTAGATCCTAGTTAGGGGTTTCACCAAAGGATTGTACCTCTCCAATAAAGGAAATGCGTGCTTGTTATGAAGTGTTGTATAGCATAAGATTGTTATTAATTTTCTAAATCAATGTGATTGATTACCTTTTTTTTTGTTTTTGGGCAAATTGCAACAGAGTTATTCATTTCAGGCTCTTTGAACTTGGTACTGCACAGTCACTTCTCTTCCAAGCTGTTCAAGAATTATAAGAGCATGAACCCTAAACTTCTGCTGATGTAGCAGCACAAGTATCCTTTCGTCTTCTTCTTTTTTTTTTTTGTGGGGGTGGTTTCTTTTCCATAGAATCAAGAAGGAAGCAAACAAAACTTACAGAAAACTAAAGTGACAGCTAAGAGTAATATGCCTGTGCTGTATACGTACCAATCCAACCTAGCTAGCTAGCTCAAAAGCTATCAAAAAATGATGCTCCTATCTGTTATTGCCTTACTGGATTCTATTGATTCCTTGGTGGCAAGCTGTGTAAGTGGAGGAAGAGCTGTCGGTTTTTCTGATGCATTTGCATGTTAGAGTCATCAAGTCTCTCTCCTTTGAAGTTTAATCATCATGTTTCTCATAGATCGGGCCCTTTACCTAGATTTTTGACAGAACTTGACTATAAAATATAAGGTTACTCTGGACCATTTCGTTAACTGTCTAAACTCTATTTATCCATAATCTATGCGCTTTAAACTTTATTCTTCAACTTTTTAAATTTAATTCAGTTACTGTGAGGGTGTACATAACAATTATATTTTATTTGAAAATATACTAAAATAATTTTTATTTTTAAAATTTATTTTTAATATTAAGACGATTAAAAAAATTTGAAAATTTGAAAATAAAAAAAGTAAAAAAATATATGAAATAATTTTTTAAAAAAAATTATTCAAAAACACTTTTAAAACATAAAACAAATAAATTTTTAATTTCTCATGATACACAAGCTATTTCAAAAATATTTTTTATTAAAGTTATTAAATTCAATACATAACTTTATTTAAGATTTGATAGGTTAATCCAGGTTAATAAAAACAATTTTATTTTAAATTTTTTTTATAAAATTTAAAATAATAATATTTTAAAAGATCAAACCACATTACAACCTAAATTTCACTTAATTAACTTTTATTTTTTCAACATAATCAGGATGAAGTTCATAGTCGATAAAGTTGAGGTTAACAGCAGTGCCTCTTATCCTTTCATGTCATTTTCAAATATCCATTTATAGTATAGTTTTCACTTTCATTTTCCCAAACTGGTAACTCATTATCACGTGACAAAGAACAGTTTATCTCATCCTCATCTAATCTGTTCATAAATTCTTGTGGGGCCCCGAACCTCAAGTGAAAGGGATCAAAGATCAAAGATAAAGATGATGATCATGGGATCTTTGCTTTGATTTCTTTAAATGGAGAGATATTACGATCTTCAAACTTTGTTTAAAATCTAATACTTGCCAACTTGCAACCACAAACATTCGGTGGAATTATTGAATAAATAAATAAATCAGTTATGGATCTCGAACACCCACTTGCTTCACAAAGACAAGTCCTGTCGGCACATGAGCACCAGCTCAGATGCAAAAACATACAGGAAGTAATACAATGTACCGCTTGAAAAATTGCTTCAATCCTAAAGCTCTATCATGGGTTGAAAGTTTATGCTCATCCCTCTAATCTTAACTTTTATCAGTTTGGACCTTTCATTTTTATTTATACAAATATCAACTCTTTACTTTTGAAATTGTCTCTACCCAGTCCCTCCATCAACCATCTATGATATTTGTAATGATTTATATCATGCTTATCCAATCCAGCCCGGTCTGGTGAATCAATTCGGGGCTATGTAAACTTGTCTTTTAACATGGGTTGGGTCTAAAAAAACCAATCTAATTGATCTGATCCACTTAATGGGTCACTCAAGACACGATTAACCAAGTTAAAATTTGTTTTATTTTAAAAAAATTCGAACGATTTTTTTTTTTATTTTAAAAAAAAAAAATTAATTTGAGTTCATCCTCATGACCTGTTATCGAGACCGAGTCGACCTCGAGTAGGATTTATTAACTTAGTTAAACATTTAAAAAATAAGAATTATATAAAAACTTGAGCCATTAATTGAAAGATTTTACGAGTTTTGATTCGTTCTCTTTTTCTTTATACGTGTGTCGTTAACAAACCATCAAATTAAAAAAAAAAAAAAAAAAAAAAAAAAAAACCCACTCTTCTTCACAATATACCATCCTTGTCAAGCTTCTCGGCACTCACAACACAGGAAACATAGCCTTTTACCTATTTTCTTCTATCATTGTTCTAAGCTTTTCTTTGTAGCCATTTACAATATTTTGTAATTGAAATATACAATTGTCAAGTTATTGAGATGTAAGTGAATAGACTTAGTTTGGCGGTGCTGATTTACAAATGAATTACAAAATTCAAATTTTAATTTTAGGGAGCATCATTATTTGATTTTTTATGGACTTCCAATCCATTTTTTTTTTAAATTAATCAAAAATACCTACTAAAAAAAATGTAGTTCTATTAATATTTGGTAATATTAATGGAAAGATTTGACGACATCTGTAATGAACGTTTACGAGGGGACCAAATAATAATAAAATCGATAATAAAAGATTGATATTAGTATAAATAAAAATAAAGGGTCCAAGATAATATAAAGTTAAAAGAAGAGGGACTAATATAAGCTTTCTACCCTCTATCACGTGGCAGCTAGCTGTACCTTCTTCCTATCCGATATCACCGTACGTATGATCTAATCAATTTATGGGAAACAAATGGCTTATATTGGTCCTGGGCAGACATTGTTATTGCATAGAGACGTAACTAACGTCAAGTGACCACGTGGGCCCTTAGCTAGGATGTCGATTTGTGGAGTCCAATTTCTGTAGACATTACTGCTAGCATTTTCATTAAATTCGATGTAATATTACATGATGATTTAGAGATTCATTGATTTAGGGTTTGATATAAAATAGCCTTTTTAATTATTTTGAAAGTTTAACTAATCCTATTTGATTAATTTAATAAATTAACTTGCATTGATTAAAATGTAACCTAATTAAGTTCATTTTAAGAATTTTTTTTATTAAGAATGATGTCTTAATTTTAAAAAACTTTATTCAAAATGGTTTCATTTGAGTTTATTAAAAAAAATTCAAATAATATCATTTTGAGATAAATTAAAGCTAAGTTAGTGATCAACAAGTTGATCGGGTAAATTTATTATCTGAATCCCTAATAAAATGTGATAATTATATAAAATAGAATACCATTTAAATAGATTTTGATCCAAATTTGATACACTTGATGCATGAAAGATGTGACATTGTGTGGAAAAAAGATATGCATAAATATCTATTTTTCTTTTATAATGAATTGTGGTGGACATGTTATTTTATATGGCATAAGAGATTAGTTATTTTATAGTATTTTTTTTATTAGTTTTTTTTTTTATGAATTAATGTTTGAAGTAGTAGTAGTAGTAGTAGTAATAATAATAATAATAATAATAATAATAATAAAATCATATATCCATCATAACATTTGACTATTTTTAAAAAGTATTTTATGGTAATAAAAAATTATTGTTCATAGATAGTAATTTTTTCCATTGGACTATTTTTTAATGGTAATTTTTATGTCCCATTAAGGAAAAAATTATTGTACGAAGAAAAACAATTATTCACCCATCCTAGAAATTTTTCATCATTATTTATAAAAATATCAATTTCTTTCAATAAATAATACAAAAGTAATTTTAAATAAATTTACAAATGAAGAAAAAATAAACCTTAAAAAGAAAATGAAAAATGAAAATTAAAAAAAACTTAAATTTTAAATAAATTTACAAATGAAAAAAAAAATAAACCTTAAAAAGAAAATGAAAAATGAAAATTAACAAAAACTAAAAAAACGGAAGGCCCCTCAAATCCCGATAATTTTTATTGTGGTCCAAAAATTCATTTTTTTTCATATTCAGTCCTTGAATTAGAGAGAGGAGAGAGAAAGATTTTGAAAAAAAAAAAAAAAAGAGTTCGATAGTGGTGAGTTTCCCTGTAAACATGTATGAAAAAAAAAAAGATCGATTTTTATTTTGAGTTTTTAGATTCAGTTGATTTTGGATTCTTTAGGTGATTTTAGGGTATTTAAAGGTTAATAAGTGGTTTAAAAAGACTTTTATGATGTCTATTTGGTGTTTTGGGGTAAAATGGGTTGAAAAATGAAATGTCATCCTAAAAACCCCCATCTCATGGTTTTTCTACCACTATAATGGTAAATGGATTCTGACATGAGCATAATAGGTGAGGTGTTGCCTATTTCTCTCTTTTTAAAAAAATAAAGGCTAGATGATATGGCCCAAAAATGTCAGCTTGACCTAGGCCCACCAACTTAGCTTTTTTTATAAGGCATTGACACATTGAGCCACCATGCCCACACTTCTAACTTGACCATTTTTTTTTATTATTAAAATTCAATAATGGATATTTGATTATTTTTTTTGCTTGTTTTTTCATTTTATCCTTTAATAATGGATTTGTTTTTAATTGTTATTTATTTTTTATCATATAATTAAAATAAAAAAAATTATTATCAAACTCATGGGAGTCCACAACCCAAATCATGAATTTGACGAGTTAGTCAAGGTTTACCAGAATTATACATCATCATCTAAATATTTTTTTTTAAGATGTTAGCTTCATAGTTTTTTTAAAGTCAAACTTCTTTTTCCTAGTCATCCAAGTTGCCTAACCCGGGTCAACATGCTTAGGATTTTTTAAGGTCACTTGATGCACTGGATCACTTTGTTGTTTTAAGATTAAGACAACAATAACACCTAAGAATGGTGAATTTGGTGTCACATTAATATTAATAATTTTGGAATTAATTCAAATAAAAAAATAAAAAAATATCCAACAATATAATAAAATTGTGTAAAGTAAAAGGATAAGTAACACGACTAAAAGATTGATGTTTTCTCCCAAGTGTAGGAGTGTCGAAGTAATAAATAACCCGACAAGATTGAGTCGAACCACAGGGAGGTTAACTATAATAATAATAAGTTAAAGAGGACTTTGAGATGTAAGATTAATGTGAGAATTCAACAATGATAAAAATAATTGTCAAGGTTAGAGGATCCACTAATAGTATTAGAAATAAGTACAGTATAAACTCTTTTTATTAATCAACTGGAAACCACACACAAAGGAGGTTCTAATCGGATGATTTATCCTTAATAGTTCATTATAAATTTTTAACATGATCATATTAATTATCTTATTTTAGTAACATCATACTTTAAAATATTTTCAGGAATTCATGATGCTAACTTATGCTAACAACAAATCAAGTTCCTTTCATAGCACATGTGTAGGTTATACCATACGATTGGCTATGAAAGTGTCAAGCATTTGTTGTAACAAGTGGTATACAACACAAATCTAGATTAACCATTTAACAAGCAAGGTATTAAGAATTAGTAAGATAAAAAGATAAGACATGTTAATAACAAACTTGCTTAGATATAAACATTAAAGTCCATGTTGAATTTATATTATACATATTCTAACACCATTAGTGAAACCTTTTCACCTTGACATAATAAACTTAGCTAAACATAATGAAGAAAATAAACATAAATAAACAACATAAGAATATAAGTATAGTAAAGGAAATGAAAAGCATAAACATGAGATGAAGAAAAATATAACATAAAATAAAACTTAAATATTACAAAAATATAAAGAAAGAAATAAAAAGCATGATCTTGATTCTAACAACCAAGATGCTTAAATACATGGCAAATACCTTTTTTTATAGGCCAAAATTTAGAACTATTGATTTGATGACTAATTGTTGAGTGCGTGGCCAACTCTTGATTTAAAGAAAATCTGTATCTTCTTGTCTGAACAAAACGTCATTGCTACCATCAGAACTAGAACCACATGTACTCATGAAAGTTATAGGAAATTGTCTTATATTTCCAGGAAAAAACAATTGAGGTCATATGGACTTCTAGAACTCGAGATATGGGCTGAACACTAAACAGTGTCTGGGCTGCAGGACAGATTCAGACTTCTCTATTGTTACTATAATTTGGACTTGAAAATGGCCTTTTTAAATCTTGGACTCCACATGAAAGTTGTAGGCCTATGTCTTATCAAATCTGTCCAAAAAATTAAGGTCATTTGGACATCTAGAACTTGAGATATGACCCAATTACCGAACAGTGTTCCAGTTTGGACTGCACCAACATCTCTTTTCTAAGTTTGACCCTCTCTTTGTCCTTTCAATTTCAATACTTAAACTCATCAATCAATCCTTTAATTTATGTGATAGGCCTGCATTTAAGATGAACATTTACCATAAATTAAAGGTATATTATATTATTAGGTATGTTATTATAAAACATGTTTTAGTTAAGGAGTTATTGATACTTCAAATGCAAAATGATGATATAAAACCTTGATAAAAATGCACTTTTAAGTACTAATCAATAAGGAAGAGAAATTACAAACTTAATTTTTAAGTAGGTTTGGCAAGCCTAATCCCATACCTCAAGTATTAAACCCTTCTCGAGTATTGTATTATTTACTAATCTAAGCTTAAAAGTACAATCCCTTGATGAATCCATACCAAGCTTTCTTTTCATAACTTGAAGAGTAAATCATCTTCAAGATTTTTACCTTGGTGATATCCCTCACCAATAACTAAGAGTTTTTCACTTAAACTCTCAAATACTTATAATTTTATGATTTGTAACAATACACTTTGAAAGAGTAGATAATAAAATTGAATCTATGATCTCTATAGCTCACTTAATAGCACTTAGAATGTATGAAAGTGTTTAAGTGTAGTAAGTGTGAGAATTTATACTTTTATGTTAGTATATAAAGGTTCAATTTAGCACAACCTTAAAGAATGTTAAGATTGATGATTTCTAGCTAGTTTTTCTTTTGACATAGTTTCTATATATTGTATATTTGGAATGTTAAATTTTGATTTTTAAAGAGTCGCCACCTGGTATCATAATCATTAGAAAAGCTAGTGATCTGCGAGAGTCTAAGCAACGGGACTAATTGTCCAAGGGGAAAACACATCACCCCCAATGCACCCGATCTATGGTAAGTTGTATTGTTGATTGATTGATTTTTCAAACCATGTTTCTATTTGTTGCTCTTATTTAAGGTTCAAGACACATCTTATTTTATGGAAAAGTCTCTATCTTATTGAGCTAAATCTTAATCGTTTTAGGGCTTAAATTTTAACATCACACTTATTTCTACTTTATATATTTTCTTCCATACTTGTTTGGTTAGGCTAAGGCAAGAGGCCCAACTTATTTCCTTACCATTGGGCCAATCTAGTGGTCTTGTTTGTTTGGAAATTCCAGCACTAGAATGTAAATTATTTCTTCATGTTATCCATACATAGCACTATGTATGAGGGATCAAGAAAATGTTACATGGTTGAGAGTGAAGTGTTACTTGGCTGGTGATAGTGATGTTAGAGTCATTAATGGTCCACGGTGGAGGTTAATGGTGGTGGTTTGGAGGTAGTGATAAAGAAAAAATACAGTGGTAATGATGAGTTTTGTAACGGTTTTTTATGGTTGTTTTTTGCTGGATTAAATAGGGGTATAGTGTAAGGTCTTGTGAGTCTCAGTTGGACTATGGAAAAAGGCAAATGAGTTATTTCTCATATATTTCTCTCTGGTTTCCTTTCTTTCAATCTCAGTTTTTTTTTCTTCACCTGAACTTTACCCTTATTTATAGGGGGTGGATGAGGTGATTGAGGTCCTTTCTAGGCTTGATCTTTATTGATTTATTGACAAAGTACATTATACATAGTACTTCCTTACAACATCAAAGCTTACAAATTTAGGTAAATCATCTTCGTTCATCTTGGTTAAAATCAAAGCTCCTTTGAAAAAGGTTTTTTTCATCATATTTGGTTCTTCATAGTTTGACACTCATTTGCTCTGATGTTCTCTCGATATTAACAAGATTTTTTTCAATATCAGGTTTTCTTCTTTAGATATGTTTAGCCTAACCTTCTTGTTGTATGCCTTAACCATATTACTCTAGTATAACTAGTGGTAAAAGATTGCTAGAAGTTTCTTCTCATTAATCAAATTCAAGTTCTCAAATCTTAAATTTGCCCATTCTGATTCTTTCAGTTTTGTATCCATCAGAACCTTAATGATGAGATCACTACTTCTAAAGGCATCACTATCTCCATCCTATATATTAAAGAGAAAAGGGTTGTACCTGTAGAATTTTTTTATTGTGATGCGATACACATGAAGTACATATGGAAGTACCTCGTGCCAATCTTTGTAGGTGACTACCATTTTTTGATCTTGAGATTTTTGTTGGTTACCTCAACAACATCATTCATCTTAGGTTTGTAAGGAGAAGAATTAAAATGCTTAATCTTTCATTTGGTGCAGAGTTCAATAATCAACTTCATTATAAAATTCTGAGTATTGGTAGTTATCAATTTTGCTAGCAAGCTATAATAACAAATCAGATCCTTCTCAATGAACCTCTTGACCATATTCTGTGTTACAAGTGCGTAAGAGTTGACTTCTATCCATTTAGTAAAGTAGTTAATAGGCACCAAGATAAATCTATGTCCATTTTTGGTCTTTTGATTGATTGATCCTATAACATCCAATCCCCACATATTGAAAGGCCAAAGCGAGGTCATATTGAATAGGGGTGCTAGAGGTGTATTTATCTTATCCCTATATATTTGACACTGATGATATTTCCTGACATAGTCAACACAATCCCTTTCTATAATTAGCTAAAAATATCCAAATCGCTGCATTTGGCTTGCCATTATATGCCTATTGGTATGAGCAACACATATTCCCTTATGGGCCTCTTGTAAAGCTTGTGTTGTTACCAATTTTTTGGGGTCCCCATATAAAAAGGAGAAAAAGAGGAAGTACAAAAAAATTGTCGGAAGGAAATCAAAAAATATATATTAGTAAGAAGAGGACACCGGGGCCCCTAAAAAATGGCTAAAGATTGGTTGAGAAAGTTCAAAAATACAAAGATTGAAATTTGACAATATATTTTTGACCAATGAAGGCCCTATTGGCAAAGAAAATTAAATTTGAGAAAGAAAAGTTCAAAATTAGATGTTTAAAGACCCAATTAGATTTTGTTGAAGTTCTAATTGAATTTATGAAGGGTTTAATTGAAACAAAAATTGATTTTTTTAAGTCAATTTGGGCTTTAATTGAAAGAAATTAAAGTTTAGGGGTTGAATTACAGTTTTTAAGAGCTAATTTGATCTAATCAAGGACTTAATTGCATAAATATTAAAGACTTGATTGAAGAAATTCAAAATGAAGAACCAAACTGGAAAAGACGTGTGAATATAAGGGTTGAAATTGACCGAATCAGAGGCTAAATTGAAGAAATTTAAAGTTTGTTGATCAATTAAGGGTCAAAATGCACAAATTCAAAACCAATGATCAAAGTGAAAAAGGCAACCAACTTCAGTATAATATTTGAATTTGGCAATGATGCATTTAGTCTTTGTTTTTAATGTTATTTTTTTTCTTTTGATTATTATTTTTTTTCTTTGAACTTGTCAAATCGACCGGGTCTCATTAAAGCAGTTTTCATATGATTTAATTAGAAACTCAGACTTGGCAAGGATTCGAGTCAAGATTTTTTAAATTTGACTTCTTGAATCAGGTTTAATGACAATATCAAAAAAATTCTCGTAGCTTAGATATTTTTTTTACATTTATTTTTTTTATCAATATATAAGTAAACTAGCATTGAAGAAAAAATATGTAACTCAAGGTTGGACCAAACCGGCCTAAGCACACTTGGGCCACTATACAATGCCAAACATATTAGAAAAGGAATAGAACCACATGTCATCCACGTGATGGCATGTCCTATCCCATTCAAGTGATCATAATATTTGCTTTGTTACCAGATTTCAGCTTCTCATCGATGCCATGCACATCAAAACTCCAACACTTGCTTGTTTTCCGTTAAAATAACATATATAGACATAGTAAATATAACTTCAAAAATCATTTTAAAAAAAAATTAATTCAATATGATTTTAAAATCTATTACATCTAGTATTTAAAATTCTTATATTTTGCAATTAGATGAAAACTAGTAAAACAGTCCACTTCTAGTGTTTTTAAATTCTTATAAATGAGAGCTTGAATTTAAATAGAATCCATCTCTATCCCTTATCTCTTCTTTATTTAAGCATATCTAATTGTAAAAATAATTATTATAGGATGAATGATTAGGGTGATGAAAGATATAGCTCTAATATTAAAATATTTATTTATATGAATAAATGTGAAAATTTATTTCTCATATATATCCCCAACTTATATATTGTGAACCAATCGCTACAATATTTACTTTTTTTTATATAGTCCACTTATCAATTACAGTTTCATTTAGTTAGTTAGTGGCATTTCATCCATTGCACTATTGATAAGAAGCACTAAGAAGCAGTTTATTTTATTTTATTTTTAATTTAGAGTTAAAAAAAGTTCATAAACCATATGTATATATTGAAATTGAAGATATACTTGTACATGGTTATGGGGTTAAAATTAGCTTCGTGCCAATTAAACAATGAACCAAAGAATTGACTAAAAAAAGCATTGCATGGCTAATTTTGAAGTGAACAATAACCACTTCACTTTGAGTAAAACAAAAAGAAAACAATGATAAATAATAAGCCATAGAAAAATGAAACCTATTGGTAGGAAAAGGAAGGTTTTGTGATATTAGTCTAGGAAACTTGAATCAACAAAGTTGTCGGTTCAAAGTGTGTTTGGTATTGTAGTACATTTTGTGGTTATGGTTTGAAAAAAATTATTTAATAAAACATATTTTTAGTTGAGGTTGATTTGGTAAAATATATATTTGGTTAAAACTGTTGTTGAAATTAAGGTTGAATAAAAAATAGCTTAATGTGTTTAGTTAAGAATGCTTTTCAAATTGAGGTTATAAAATAATTAGAAAAGACATATATTAATATTGATGATTTTTAATTAAAATATTGTAGATTTAAAGATATTACATCATGAAATAAACAATACTTTATATAAATTATTTTTTATTGTTCCATTAAACTATCTGCAATTTCATCACGTACGAAATCCATCCAACAAGAACTATAGTTTTCATGGCTTCCTAAGCGTGCAACAACATCAGGTAAAATATCATCAAGAATAAAATTAGAATTGCGATCATATTCTGCAAATGCTATGTCATCATGTGATATCCTTCTAATGTAATTATGTAGTGTCATTGAATAATGTTAATCATTAATTTTTCAAATAAACATAATATCTGAGAAATGTTTTTGAATTTTTTTATTTTACTAGGTCGGACTCGGTCCAATGTATTTAAGTTTGGGTCGGATCGGGTTTGGCCCATGAACAATGGAGACGTTCTCCACTGTTCACTTTGCAGAATAATAAAGACGGGGAAATGTAGCAAAAAAAGAATAAGTAGAAGGAGAAGGGAAAGAGCAGGCTACCCTGTGCGGTGGCGATAACTGGCTGGCGGTCGAAATGGCAGAGGCCGGTGGTGAACTGAGGGTGACCCAATCCGGCCATGAACAGTAGAGAGTGAATTCACTCTCCATTGTTCACTTTGCAGATTAGTGAAGATAAGGAAATGCAGCAGAAAAAGGAGGAGAGAGGGGAGGGGAAGAGCAAGCTACCTTGCGCGGTGGCGATGTCTGACTAGTAGTTGAAACGACAAAGGTTGGTGGTGAACTGAGAGAGCTGCTTTGCCGATGGATGGCAGTTCTTCTTATTTTTCCTTTGTTTCTACTTGTCTTCCTTCTCTCTTTCTTGTTGCCTCTGTTTACAAAAATAAACAGTGTTTTCAAAAAACAAAAAAAACATCTTAATGTTACTTTTTGTTATCCTGCGATTTAAACGCAAATGATAATGGGTTCCACAAACAGTAACTTGTGTTTAGAACATAACCAAACAATGTATTTTTGTGGTCTATTCTAAAAGCAGAAGCAGCCACAAAAACAAACACTCTTTAATATGGTGCATTTAGCGGCTCATTTTCTCCATAAATAACAATTTAAATGGTGTTTTTTTATATATATAGTTACTTGATAAATAATTGATAGAGTATAAATATTATCAAACACAATATGAAAATCAACCCAAACTTAACCCAATATGTATATTTGTATTATATAGATAATACATTTTAATATCTCAATATTAACACAGTACACATGTGAATATTTATTGAGATACCACAAATTTAATTCATGGAATATAAACATTTAAATATTTTACTTGGAGTTTATAATAAATAGAGTATAAATATAAAGAAATCCAACTCATAGACATTCATTACCTTCCCTAGTTTTGCCCCAGTCTTCCAAAGAAGAATGAGATGACATGTGAAGAGGCAGATCTTCATAACCTTAATTCTTAAAAAACATAAAAACACGTCAAGCATCTGAAGATTTCTTCCTTTTCGTTTTTATTAGTCTTGCAATTGTCTGTTTGTTTTCCAAAAGAGGCCATGAGAGGCACTGCGCTGGATGACAACATTACAAGGCTCAAGCCTATAATTATAAGGATCAATTTAAGGCAACGGTCTAGTTAGAGAGTTGAGGCCCAGAGATTTGCAGTACAGTTCAAGTCCAAACCCAACACAAATCTGTCCGAACCAACCCAATTTCCAAGTTTAAGATTCAAACCCATAACCATAAGCATAACTTTTTTAGATGATTTTTCCGGAAAATGATTTTTTATTAAAATATAATTTTATAAAAAGTAAAATTTAGAAAAATAAATTATTTTTTGATATTTGATAATATCATAGAAAGTAAGTTAGAAAATATTTTCCAGTGTTTTATTATGTTATGAAAAATGAGCTGGAAAATAGTTTATTAGTATTTTTTTTTTAAGTTTATTAAAATAATAAGAAACAAATCTTACAAATTAAAAAGTTGAATGAGAATGGAATTGAAAAAAATCTAATTTCATAAATTTTCTCAAATAAAATAAATAATAATTAAAATAATAGAGATCAAATCTAACAGATAAAAAAAATAAAAAATGATGAAATTAAAATAATAATAATTAAAATTTCATAAATTATTTTAAATAAAATAAGTAACAAATTTTAATTTAAAAAATGATAACAGAAAAGTAAATAACAATCATAACCAAAGTTAATATAAAAATTAAATTAAATCAAATTTTAAGAGATGAATTTGGAAGAAAAAAAAAAATTCAAACAAAAATATATAGCAATCAAAAGTTTGAGAATCAAATTTGACATAATCAGTAAATAATATGATATTTTTAAAATTTTCAAGTGTTTTCGGTCCAAAATAAAAAAAAATACACTTTCCTGAAAATCAAGCTAAATTTTATTAAACAAGAAAATTTTTCGTACAAATAAACACATGAAAATTTAAAAACTGGTTTCTCAGATAACCATTTTTCAAAAAATAAATACACCCAGAGTTCATCAATCATAGAGTAAACTAGCCACCTAACCCACTTTCATTAAAAACAATCTCTTGTATTTTTATGGTATTTTTCTTAATTAATCCTTATTTCTTTAAATATAAAAAATAATCATAATAAAATATGAAAAATTTATATAAGAATTGTTTATTTCTTATCATTATAAATATGTTACAATTACGTAAATAAAATAAAAAACTATCTAATGATGGCTATTAATTCTACCATGTTTTGCCTCGTACAATATATTTTCAGACAATGGCAGTCGATATAAAATCTCATATTTACATTATCATGTCCAATCCCATCTTCTAACTATGCTGCTTGCATGTGGGTGTTTGACTCTGAATTCAAAAGTACAGATTCAACAACTTCCTCTTCCTCAGGCAGATCATCGGAAAACATTCCGAGTTGATTGAGGTTTCGGATAAAATGAGTGAATGATGGGAAGTGCTCCGGTGAGAAAAAATCAGCTCCCATTCTCTGATAAGTGAACAAATCAACCGTATTCTCACCTGATATGTTTTTCTTTATCTGCTCAAACCCGTGAGGAGCTTTAGAAACCACCGAGTTCTGCCCAGAAATCTCGACCCCGTGTTTTCTGCAAACCGCTCTAATTTGTGCCAATACTGACTCCGGGCTGGACAGGGACTCCTGAGGCTGATGCTTATCCGACAAATCCATTCCTGGCAAGATCATTTTGCATGAATTCCTTGCAAACATCTCTGCAACTGCTTCATAGCCATCTCTATTGACAGTGTTATTGAAGCCGGCTGTTAGTTCAGAAGGGTGCGAGCGTGTTTTGTACCATGAATGCATGAGAGGGATTTTGCCATGGACAGTTACAGAGGTGTCGCTGAAAGAAGTAGAGGCAAGAGAGAGAAGACGATCTCCATGAGACAAGAGCTCGCTTGAATACCAGGAAAGGAAGAAATCACCATATGGGGAATCCCAAGATCCCCCGTTGTCTTTGAAGAAGTGGTTCGAGTTTGGAGACTGCTCATAGCTCGGTGCATCATGTGGACCGCCAAGTCCCCATAATGGGTTCCCGGTTGCTTCAGCTTTTTCCTTGAGAAGGTTCAGCATGTTTTTATCATAACATTGAAACTCTCCGACTCCAAGGATATTGCCATGACTTGCAAGCTGGCGATGAGAAGGATATCGTAGCTCCCCATCTGGTCCAAGACCCACTGTGACACCCTGCACGAGCAGACATATATTAGCCAGTAATCATCAATGCACTGAATCCTAATACACTTCATGTTTAATCAAAGCATTAAAAAATCAGAAATTCTTACCGTAATTGTGGAACCAAAGAAATGCGAGAATGAAGACTTGAAGCTTTCACAAAATTCCTGATAAACTTGAACTGGAGTCTTCCCGTTAAGAACTGGAACTTCATCAACAGCCAATGACAAGCACTCCCTGTAATGATTCCCTGACCGATCCGCATGGTAGATACCGGGTTCCGAATCGCCTATCCGTGATACCCACTCAGGAAGGGGGATTTTTGGTTGTTTGCTACCATGGAAGCAGAGCGACACGTGGAGCTTAAGACCTGCATTCTGAATCATCTCCGCAAGCACAAGGTATCCCGACCAGTCGTACTTCCCCATCGATTCCTTCTCAACTATTCCCCACCACACTGGTAACTCCACACCGTCAATACCTAATAACTTCAAAGCTCTAAGTCCCGCTGCTATCGCTCGGGCATGGTTTACTGTATTGCAATCAGAAACTGCATCCAACGGCAGCCCAACAAATACTCGAACACCATCGAGCTACATAACAAGATTGCAAAAGACCATCAATTTAACACCCTCACAGTCAACAAACATGATTACTGCAATGATAAACCATAAATCCTCAAGTACCAATAAAAATAATTACTGTAACTAATTCTGAGAAAACAAGCATTTTTTCTTAACAATACCTAGTCCAGATTGTTCCAGAGATTAACTTACACAAAAATTCAGCAGAAATAATTCAATTTCTAATTGCAAAAGTGAGCGATTTCAATAACAAAAACATGGTTATTGCAATCATAATATCATCAATCCCAGTCAAAGAACTATCATTGGGCATAATTTATCAGAATAAAACCTGAAAATTATCTTCTAAATAACTGAATCAAAATAAATAAAAAATCACTTCCTAAGTGAAACCAGCAACATCTAAATCTCCAAGTAAACAAGAACTACAAACAAAAATAGAATAAACGAAAAATTGGGTTTTGAAAACCTTACCGATTTGGGTTTTGAAGAAGACCCACGACGAGGAAGTCTATCGGATCGGACAGGCGAGGATTGAACAGCTTTTAAAGTAAAGCTAAGCCCAGAATTTCTCCACCTTGTACTTTTAGTATTATTCAATAAAGAAACCCTTTTTTGAAAATTACAAAACCTTATCTCTCTGTAAGATGACAACTCACTCCAGCTCGTACAAATTTTTGCCTGAGAAGAGCTTCCGATCACTGAAACCTCCATAGCCACTTGGAATGAAATTGAAGAAAAACAAAATGAATTATTACACAGCTAAAGCAAACTGGAAGAAAGTAAGGGAGAGGTCGTATCGTGTTCGTGGAGAAAGAGGTGTTTTTGGATGTTTTATAGACGCTTCTGTGGGATTAATCAATGGGCAAATGCCACTAAAAGCACCTGCCACGCCACGTTTCTTTTTTATCTTTTTCTTATGGTTGTCATTTTTCAGCCATAAATAATTTTACTTTAGCATTGCTAAATATTAAAAGAAATTGATAATAAAGAATTTTAAGAATATAAATTAGTCGTTAGATTATTGTTTGAAAACGAAATATACTTGTAGATGTAACGATTTATATAAGTTCCTAGATTTATTTTTATTGTATTTTATTAATATTTAATATTACACTCTTTTTATTACAATATATTTTCATTCTTCGTTAGGCAAAAAGAGGAGGAAGAAGAATACCACGGATTCAGGAGGTATGGCTATGATTTTTGGATAAATACTTGACTTTTTCAAAATGTTTTATATATATATATATATAAACATTTGTCTTAATGTTTGAAATGATTGTGATAATTATTTTAGAGCTTTGTATATACAATTTTCTTCCTATGAAAAGATAGATAATTAGTTTTTATATTTTTAACTTAATTACTGAATTTTTATTTTTTTTATTAACGTGAATATCCGGATCAGCTTATACATATCTCGATTAATCTTAAAACCTTAAAGTTAATATTTATATAAATCTTCGGTGACCATCATATTAGTAACTACATGCCTAGAACCTAAGGCCATAAGAAAAATAAACTCCTACTTAATCACTGAATTTTTAGGTGTATTAATATAGTATTCAAAATATGTATTATTTTTAGGATAAAAAATATGATTATGAAATTAGATCTCGCTCTAAAAATATATCTATTAATCTAAACATATTTTTTTTTATCAAAATAATATTATCTTAAGATTTTATTTCCAAAGAAAATCAAAAATAAAAAAATCAAGTTAATGATAATTAATTTTGTATCCATGACACAAGTAGGGTTGATTTTACTTATGAATAGTATAAAAACATGAATGATTGATTCGGGAGGTCATTGTTACCTTGGAAAGGAACACGCAATTAAATGAAGAAATAAAATAATGAAATCATGGATAAGGTCTCACATGAATCCGTGAGTAATGTACACGTATATACTTACAACATTAATTAGTATTTGATTGCAAGTATCTACTCAATTTGTATACTTATCTGGCAAATCCATATCCCAACTGTCTACAACCTCTATAGTTTCATAACTAGATTGGTGGAATCTTTTTATTTTAATATAACGACAATTAATTATACTAAATTTAAGATTCAGGTTATTAATTTTATTAGATTTAATAATCCTAGTTAATTTAATAATATAAAAAAATTAACAACAACACCATATACATTGAAAAAAAACAATTAACCTGGGTCAAACTGAGTTAATACATAAAACTTGTGACATGATATATGAGATTGAAATAACTTTATAAAATGATGGAATCATAAAAATTTAATTGTAAAAATAGACTTGAAAAAAAAAACTAAGTCCTCGAGTCGGTCTTTTAAACCCGTGACTCAGATCTTAAAGTTGAAATCATCTCACAAGAGACAAACCTGAAAAAAATATAAAGTCAAAAATTCCAATCCCATGAATTATTTAGAATAATATAAATAGTAATAAAAAGAATAGGTATCAAATCTATAAAAATAAAAAAAAAATAAAAAAAACAAATCAAATAGTTGTTTTGAGAATGTGTAGGAGAGAGTGTTGATATCAAGGAGCAAAGAAGATGGAAGAAAACAAAAGATTACCAAAGCAAAATCTAATATTTTTTACCATACTTGCTATCTAGTAATAGAGTCTATGTTTTGAGGATTAAAACATGTCATTAAAAAAAAATAAAAAAGTCATTGTGCCTCTATAAAATATCTATCCCTTTTAGTTTTTCTTAAATTTTGTTACAAGAAACCTTATCTTGTATATTTCATGCTATCAATAATTGTTATTTCACCCTAAAAATATCTAAAATGTGTTTAATTTAATAATAAAAGATATAAATTGGAACTAGTTCATGCACTATTGAGATTGGAATTTCTCTTTAAATTATTTAAGAATATATCTATCAAATTAAGTTGTGCGTTTTTTTAAAAAAAATCTAAATGGTGATTTCAATATTCGTTCGAATCTTAAGAGAATACAAGTCTTCTTAATTATCATCATATCCATTTTTAAGAATCAAGTACCTTGGACCTGGGGATAGACACTGGATCAAAAAGAGTGAGTCATGCATGTCTCACTCACTAATAAATCAATCAACAGTCTTAATCCCGATGAGATGCTCATGGAATGATTGAATTAATAATAATGGTGGTGGTGCAAGTGGGGAGGAGGGCCCTGAATGATTATGTGGATGCAGGGGACATATGGCCACTCTGTCGACGTGGAAAGGCCGCCGGCCACCTCATGCCGACGACATATCCTTATTATTCTATTTCAAGAATTCAATGATGATGATGTGGACTGGGCGTGACACCTGGGTCTCACTGAGTGGCCACTGGTTTTGTTGCTGACTCATTTCCAGGCCAGATTTCTGGCAAGTTCTCTCCGAGAACAGATCTTCTGGCCATTGATAGCCGACCATTTAACTCGTGGATAAGAACATTTCGGTTCCTGTGAATAATACATTGTTTGTGGCTGATTTTACATCGAGTTCTCCGTACTCAACTGTTAGATTCATTACGTGGATTTGTTTTTTATAGTGCTATATTGATATTGTATTTGTCTACGTTTGTTTATATATATATATAAAAAAGAGAGGATTGAGAGGATATTTTCAGTATGTTTATCCTTCTTCTTGTTAAACTATAGATGCATTCAATCATATATTTTATTTATTTATTTTTATTTTTATTTTTATCTCTTCCATCTTTACTCTCACACGTATGCGGTATCGCGATAATTGCCCTTCTTCTCAGAAAATGATGTATAGTATATCTCTAGTATGTGTGGTGAGACAAAATTCTTGTCTCTTATCAGTAAAATATAGACTAGTAGTCGCCACCTATTATTTTGGTTTCTAGAAACCCTAACTAGTCTCAGAAATTGAGTACAGATACTAGTTGCGTAAAGAAAATGTATTAGCACCCCAACTACGCCCTACCTAAGGTAGGCTACATTGTTTGAATGTCTGATAAAATATAAGGTCTTGTTGTGTTTTCTAATTGCTGGTCTGTCTAAAGTTCAAGAAAAGTCCTCCTTAATAAAGAGGTTTTTATCTTAATGGAGTAGAACCTAACCGTTCTAGTGTTTAAAAAATAGATTTTAATATTTGAAATATATATTACGTATAATATCGTACCCCGGATACTAAAAGACAAACAAAATAAATTTTTTGTTGTTTTTTCAATTATGGCTAATGTTTACATGACTTTAACAAACTGATTATTAAAGCCAAAATACATGCTAAAACATTGTTTATTGATGTATGAAAAACACAATATAATTTTTTAGCTTTGAGACAATTGGCCGTATGCACAAAAAACATTTTTCTTTTTAATTTTTTTTTTTTGTATTTTTGGAAGTTTTTGACGAAAACCTAGTATTTTAATACAGAATTTGTATTTTTAACGACATAAAAATATATTCCAATACTAATAAAAAAAAAGGCGTAAAATACGCGAGGAAATAGTACAAATCCCCAAAAAAACTGGGATGGACCTGCCCCAAAAGAAACTAGGCTAAGATCGGCCCAAAACAAAATTGGGCCAGAACCGACTACTTAATTATAATTCATTTGTTGTAGAACGCGAATTGCTCACCTTTTACATGCAAATGAAAATGAAGACCAAAACGAGGACAGAAGAGGAGGAGATTGCCTAGAGTGGAGGAGCTTGTTCGTTGTCATTTGCGGTGGCTTGCAGTGGCAAAAGCGGTGGCTTTGCGATGGCGGTGATGCTGGTGGCAAAATGGCGATTGCTCCAGGTAGTGGTCCTTCTCTCTTCTTTCCTCTATTTTCCTTCTCTTCTTCTCTATTTTTTTCTTCTTTGTTTTTTTTTCATTCGGTCTTCCTACTCTCTTCTCTTTTTTCTCTTCTCTTGTCTGCTCTCTCTCTCCTGTTTTTTTTTTTGTCCTTTTGCTCGGCCCCCCTGTTTTTAAAGCAAAAACAGGGAGGGATGTGGCTGGGGCAGCCATTGTGCAGCCGCCCCAAAAACTGCCCGAGGAACACATCTCCTCCCTCTTCTCTAACACGTGAAAAGCTTCGGGCAAGTGGTGCCAGCGTTTTTTTGAAGAGAAAGATGGCGGTGACAGAGGAAAAAAAATCTTCTTCTTCCCCTGCTTCGCGCGTCAAGGGGAAGAAGAAGACCCACAGTGCCTTTAAAACGACACCGTTTTGGGTTTTTCCTTTTTTTAAAATGAACAGTGTATGAAATGGCGCCGTTTTGGGCAAAACACGTCGTTTTTATTTAAATGAAAATGGCCTCAAACTTATGTTAAAATACAAATCAGTTCTAAATTGCAATTTTGATTTAAAAATCAATGCAATTGCATCCCTGCTAAAAATAAAACGTCGTGAAGTTGGCCGCTTTTTTCTCTTTGATCCTTGGTCTTGAATTTATGCAACTTAACCCTCAATTGAGCAATAAACTTCTAATTTTTTTAATTTGGCCCCTGATTTTGTTTAATTGTAGCCCCTTTATTTACGTGCCTTTTTCCAGTTTGGTCCTTGGTTTCAGATTTCTTCAATTAAGTCCCTAAATGGCCATCAAACTTCAATATCTATGCAATTAAGCCCCTTATTTGATCAAATTAACTTTTAAAAATTATAATTTGACCCCAGAACTTTAATTTCTTTCAATTAAAGCCCAAATTAACTCCAAAATCAATTTTTCTTGCAATCAAAAACCTCCATAAATTTAATTAAACCTTTAATAAAATTTAATTGAGTCCATAAACATCTGATTTTGAACTTTTCTTTTTCAAATTGAATTTTCTTTATCAACATGGCTATCATCAGTCAATAAAATATTGCCAAGTTTTAATTTTTATATTTTTAATATCTTCTCGACCAACTTTGACTATTTTTTGAGCATTTTAATATTTTTTTTTCACTGTTATATTTTTTTGATTTTTTTATTTTATTTTTTTGAAAAGAGAAAAAATATAAATCGAGGAATAATCTAAAAATGAGTTATGACACTTATGGATATGAAAGACTTAATTATTGGAGAGCTAGCTAATCAAGAAAGAAAGAAACCACTTAATCTTCTTCTTGTAAGAAATTACAAACACGAAAACAACGTACGTAAATGATGTAATAAAAGGAGAGGCTGGATGTTCATCGTCCACAATGGACCCACTGCTGCTGCTAGATAAGCACATAGCATATGCTCGAATCTATGCATGGCCCCCATGGAACGTCGTCAACAATTTGAAAAGAATGGATCACCAAATTAATTAATTAATTTAAAAGACCGACGTCGAAATAAAACAAAAACCTCTCATTTCTTACCCTACCATGTGAGGCCGAGGAGGCAAATGTCCACGACATCATCGATCCGTGATGATCCTTAATTAAAATGTGGTGGCGAATTGTCTCCGGGGGTTTGATGTGACCTGCATTTTTCTCCACAAAGGATACTGCGGCGACGGCTAGGAATCTCAGGTGCTCGGCGCTGCTGTTCTTGACGGGTTGCTTGCGCTTTTTTGACCACGTTGAAGCCATGACCAATTTTGCATTGGATAGCCAACTCCCTTTTCATCTCCCTTCTCTTGTTAGGTAATTGTTGTTCATCTGAAGAAGCTCTTCAAAAACATTTGATTCAGAGCACTGTTGTAATTAAAACCCGTCTAACCTAACCCGAGTCGGGTTTTATAAAAACTAAAGAGGTTTGATTCAGTATTACCCGGTAAAATCCAGTCAAAAATATAAATATTTTGTTTAAGAATCAAGGTTAGCCCACCGAATACTCAAGCCTTGCACGACGAGGTCAGATTTAGGATTAGATGTGCTATTATTGTCAACACCAGCATTTGTTATTCTAATTTCCTGTGGTCCAATTCATGGTTGAACAATGACAACAATAAAGACCATTTTCTAAATAAATTTTAAAATATCCATTTATTATTTGACTCGTGTGTTTTTGTTGAAAGTATTCAATTAATCCCTTCGGCTAAGAAGATCCAATATGAATGAGTTCCCAAAACCAAGGCAGGACTCAAACTTAGGGCTTAGAAGATCCAATATGACCGAGTTCCCAAAACCAAGGCAGGAGGACTCAAACTTAGGGCTTAGGTGGATCTAGGCCACCCCACAAAACAAACCCTACGCTAGTTCTTAACACTGATATTTTTGTGACAATTATAATATGGAAAATGCATGTATTCTGCCTTCCCATTATTTTCCAAGGCTCATGTGGCTGAGTATTTTACTGCTTCAATCAACGATCCATGACGTGTGTTACGGGCTCACGATACTCAACCATACATGCACATTTCATAGTTGAGAATTGAGAGTATACATTAATAGAGCTCTCCATGATCATCCTCATGTGGCATATGGCAGTATTCAAGCCCATACTGTCTTAGGTCTGAGGCCAATAATAAAGACGTTCATCACCAGAATATCCATGTTAATCTAGAAATTTATATAATTATTAATTTAAGAACCCGTAAGATTAATTAAAGTACAAATAAGCTAACTCGAATATCTATATTGATCTAAAAAAAAATCACTCAAATCATCATTTTACCTGGTTATTAAACCTGATTAGGTCTTGAAGGTTAATCCAAAGACCCACCAGCCCAGCCCTAACTTGAGCCATGTTTCAAATCAAATATGATGGGAGTTGACCTAGTCAACCCAGTTGTGGGGTCAATCAAATCAAAACATGGTTTGAATTAAAAAGAAAAAACTTAAAAATATATTATTTGGATTAGCACAAATTATCCCACTCAACTCAACTCATGACTCAAACATTAAACAAAGTTGTAAATTATTAATAATAAATTAGATCATAATTGCCTATTATATATATGATTTTGATAAAGATCATACATGTAACATGCAATAAGAGATTGAAAAAAATATTAAAACAAAGATATCTGAAACTAAGAAATCTCGAAAAATATACGAGTGAAATGAAGGGCTAGGCCAATAGTAAATAGTAGTAACAGTGAATAAGTCGACGTTGTGTAGATTATAGCAAACACATAATGAGCTTGGGTGGCATCTGGCATGGCGAGCAACAATCTCCAATACCATTATTATCTTTGCAAGGCACGAGACAAGAATCATTTAAGCTCTCATAAGAGTCTTTGATGTACTATAATACCAGCAAAATAGCTGATTGTGATACACTGCTTCCCACGTAAAATTGATGGGTCACAGGTAGAAATCGACATGCCAGAACGTAGTAATTATTCAAGTCCATGGCCATGCAACTCTCTCCTTTGTATCAGGATAGTTGGAAGGTAATGATTTGCGAAACCCTAGAAGTAATTCAGGTGGTGGTCCTGGTAGACAAGGCAGGCCCCCTTCTGGTAGCGGTGGAGGGGGTCGAGGAGGCTCAAAAGAAGTGTGTGGAGGTGGAGCCGGTGGGCCAGGAGGCCCCACAATACCTGGAGGTGGATCCTGGTCTAGCTACCCAGTGAAGCACATATTCGATGGTTAACATCGGACATGATAAACCAAATCCGACGAGTTTCTTCTAGCAACAAAATATGCCTACCAACCTAGGTTACCTGGCTACACCTGATTTCCGACCTTCCCTTCTCCGGGCACATACTAAGGCAATGGTTGTCTTGCTCTTTCGTAAAGGAGAAGGGGGGAGAAAGAGAAGCAAAAGTACAAAACAAAGGAGGAAGCTTTTGTTGGCTTAGGCACTGTATGCTGCTGGATCGTCGCTTCTATCATCGTTGATGTGATGCTGCTGTGAAATATTAGCTTCATATATTGAAAACAGAAAAGGAATAAACGCCGGTTCTCTCTGTTTTTTGCAGTCCTTTGACTTACTTAAAGAAATGCACAGTTTGTTTTCTAGATACTGGCCGTTGATACGTGTCTTCTCGTGATGTGTTGAAGATGAAATGGTAGCTGCCACCTCATCATCCTTTTAACTTCCATTGTTTCTCTGGCAACCAAAGCCTCACCTTCACATCTCACTCTTTACCGGGACGGGGTGGGTGATAAATACAGGAGGCAAACGTAAATATCTTTCCTGGTTTCTGTTCTCCATTCTCTAACAAAGGCACATGTTTAGGTCATTCAGGGGAAAAAATAAAAAAGTGGAAATACATATCAAGCAAATTTGCCCCAAAGCCAGTGGTAAATTAGAGGGGCACTGTAGCCATAAACTCAATAGAATGGAGCTTGCCAGCCAGGCCAAATTTTGGCAAAAGATGGAAAGAATAATAACTGGTTCCAGCCAACACTGTTACGCACTCATTATACAATTGAAAGGAATAACAGTCAAAGTAACAATCATAGGCATTGTGAGTTAGGCCCCAATGCCTAGCTCCAATGTCCATGGAATTTATTGTGTCAGTGTTTTTCCATTTTCATTCTGTAAAGAACTGCAGAGCACCCCTCACATCGATTGATGGGAATACTTATTCCACATGAATATAGGAAATGATAGAAGCGCTCAGAATGCCAGGACAGCTCAGCTCAGAATGTACAGGTGAACCTCACAAATTAGCAAAAAATACTCGAAACACAAAATGAGTTCCCAATACAAATTCATTAATCTTTCCACTAACCTAAATAGAGTTTTTCTAATGAAACAAGAAATAACAAAAAGAACATATACAATACTAGAAAAGTTTCTCAGCATACAAAATAATGGAACAAGAGACGAGAAAAATGAATATAAAGTTATTTTACCTCTCCTTGCAATTTAATTGGCTTTCCCGGAATGGAAACAAGCACAGCATCAGCAGCTTCTGCAGCCTCATGGGTAATCTCACAAATAATAGGAATTATATTACATGCCGTCTTTCCCTGACTTGAGCAGCATTTTTATCTGTGTTTCTTTCTTTTTGGAGCGCCAACTGCAGCTGGATCCACCAATGGCCCTGACCAAGTCTGGATGTGTGCTTTTGAATATGAGAAATTTGTGGTACTGAATGGGACATCAGGTGGATCAAAAACAGGATCGATGTGATGTGAAGAACCCAACGGGTAGCCAAGTGTCCCATCTTGGTGTGGAGGAGGAAATTTCTCGCTTTTGCTCTTTGCATTTGCATGAGTTATTAAACGGCGCCTCTGGTAAGGGAAAGGGAACAAAAGGAATTAATTGTAAGGGAATTAACACCAAGGTGACAGTTGTGAAATTACAAGTCAAAAGGAGCAAATCTGATTAATTAACAATCATTGTGCATCCCTTAGCTTATCATGCAAGTAGTTCGTGTGTTGCCTGCAAATAAATACATTCAATTCCCTGCCATTAAATGACAAGTCACAATGCATGTGGAGGGAACACCATGGATGAATTGTTTAAATCACTAAAGAGGTCCTGACACAAATGTGATGCAAACCTACACACATCCCATTGCCACAAAATCCAGTCCAAGTTCAGTTCTGATAAAGGGTTCCTGTTTGTTGCCTAACTATGAGATAAAAAATTAGGCTAGTCAATCTTGACAGTAAATGCCTGAGACACGCAAGACACACGCTGCTACCAAAAATTGATCTACTGGGTGCTAGTTGAGTGGGACACAAGACAAATACCAGTTAGACTCTTCTATTGCATATCCTTTGACATGGAAAGAAAACATAAAAAAAAGGCACTTTTTTCCGTATGGAACCATAATAAGGTTATTAGTTCTTTCAATAGTCCATCATACCCCTACATTCTTATATATATATATATACACACACACACACACATCCATGGGCTCCCAAGTACATAGCTGTGTAATGATTTTTTTCTGAAACAGTAAAAATTTAGAGAATATGACCATCTGTGCTTGATTGGTCTACTCCAGCCCAGAAAACTGATGCAAAGACATTTTACCCAGCCTATTACCATAGGGTATATTCTGATTTTCCCTTTCAAATACTTTGCATCCATAATCATCCATTTTACCTTCACCCAACACCTCCAGTATTTGTGCCATTCTTCTGCTGGGGTTAGTTTTCCCAAGAACTGAAGTGGTTTACAACTTGAGGCAACTATATAGTGATCCACGTAATTCTGCTCATGAAGAAGAAATGTAACCGTTTATGCTAGACAGTGCAGAACATGTCTGGCCAAGGGGAAGTACTTTGCAGATTCCTTTTCCTATAAAATTCTACATAAAGCAAATGAAATTGCCTCTAATGTAAAAGATAACTGATTTCCTTATCTACCAAATGCATAGAGCCTAGCAAATTTATAATGCAGTGAAAACAACATAAACATAAGAAATGTAGAACTGTTCATGGAGAATGCAGCTTATCTGACTTACATCAAGATTAGCTTGAAGTTCAGCATTAGCTTCTGGAGCAGGAATTGCCCTTGCAACCCGGTCACGTGAGCGTGCCTTCTTCATACCATCAGCACTAGCCTTCCCAACTGCTCTCAATCTACAGCAATGAAGATTGCTACAAATTACATAATGATGCAGAAGGAAAAGGAAAATGTAGAAGGTGGCACAGAAATAATAAAGGAATAGATAAACTACACATGCATAGCTTCATGCATCAATGGATAAAAGGAGCATAACAGGAAAGAGGAAGAATTATTAAAATGATGTTTTCTGCAATTTGAGTATTATAGGAGAAAATGCCTTACAGGTGACCTTTAGTTTATGAAAGGGCAGATAAACATAGTCCTATTTTTTTAACATGATGTTTTCTGCAATTTGTGTTCTGCTTTTTTGTCCAGCGTAATAAAATACCAGTCGGAGTTTAACTTTCTTCACATTCTAGAGATAAAATCTACCATGCAAGTGACCGAAAAAAATATTAAGATCGAGCATATTCAAGCCACCCCACCTTCTACTTTCTTCATCACGTAATTTAGCATCCATTTCCTTGCTCGGAGGATATTTTGGAAGACTGGAAGGATCACAAGCATAAGGCTTGGTAGTGAAGAACTGAAAGACAAAGGAACAACCAATTACAATGACATAAAGTCACAAAAGTTGAAAAGAAAGAAGCTTGAACATAGTCTAACTGAAAGCTGCTTGGCTCAGTTTTGGATATAAAAACCGTGATTTCTATAAACAGCAGTGCTTAGCCTACGAATGCAACCCATTCTAACTAAAATTCATTAAACCAAACTGAATCAACTCAGGGTTGGCCAGTCCATAAGCTCATTCAAGCTGTGCTTCTTTAATTTACAAGGCCTTTGCTTTGAACAGGAGTTTCTCACTTCACTACTGAACTAACAATCCTAAAAAAACTTTGATCTCCCATATATTTCAGGGAAAAACATATTGTGCTGAAGAAAGCATGTCATCTTTTAACTGATTACACAGAAACATTTCCAACAAAAGATGATAAAGAAAGGTGAATCAAGAGTTTTGACAAACAATAATGGCTTCAAGTGGTTTTAATTATCAGTAAGTGATCCAAATCCAACCAGGGTTGAACAGTCGATGGTTGAGCTAGGAGAACACGGGAGCTTGTTTTGAGTTCTATTCAAGTCCAACCAGTGCAAAGCAGAAACATTCTATCAAATAAAGAAAGGCTAAAACTAAACATCCAAAATCCTCTGCTCATTCTCCTTGATTGCATCAAATCATGTCAAGATAGCAAAGTTTAAATAATAATGAAGAGACCAGAGACAATCCTGAGAAATAGTAAACTGCAAGTAGATTATATACTGCAGTGTGTCTCAGAGTGAATGTAACCAAAGAAGCACATTTCAATCAAGTGTCCTAGTTCATACACATCACGGTAGAATATAGTGGAAGAAGAAGCTGCTAAAGAGAAGATGTAGTAATGTATTATAGAGCAAAGACTCACTTCACTCCTCAATGCAGCTGTTGCAGTTCGACGTTCTGCTGGGTCAATTGCAAGAAGAGTCTCAATTAGAGGCAGTGATGATGGTGGAAAGTCTTTAAAAGTCTCAGCTATACATCGCTTGTATGATTGTTGGGGCTTAAATATGGTTGCATGTGGCAGCTTTGACTTTTTCCAATACTCTTCAGATGGGGAGCCACATAGTTTAAATATCTTGTGTAGTTGCTCCACCTATACAACAACCATAACAACCAAGCCTTAATCCCAAACTAGTATTCAATGACAAAATTAACATTAGTATACAAAGAGAAATCCTTTGCATGCATAACAATACAAGCGCTTCTGCTACATCAATAGATCATCTTTCCAATAAACCGCTGAAGTGTTCACTTTCTTGGTCAGCCAAAGCAGTACCGTAAGCAAACAAATGAAACACATAGTTTATGATATAACAAGAAACATGTTACAAAAGAAATAATTGACATCCTGCAACACTGAACGGTCTAGATGAAGCATCTCTGGATGAAGTAAGAATGTGGTGGTGGATGAAACTGAATAAATCAATAATGTTACCTCAGTGCGACCAGGCATGATAGGCTTTCCAGCCAATAACTCTGCGAGAATGCAACCAGCACTCCAGAGGTCCACACCAACGCCATAATCAGTGGCCCCAAGAAGAAGCTCTGGGGGTCGGTACCATAGGGTAACCACCCTGCTAGTCATAGGCTGCTTGTGATTAGGATCAAAAAAGGACGCCAGCCCAAAGTCAGCAATTTTGAGCACTCCGTCATTGCCAATAAGAAGATTTGAGCCTTTAATATCACGATGGAGCACACAGCGATTGTGACAATGTTCAAGGCCAGATAACAACTGATGCATGTAACATTTCACCTGCCATATTCTTACATATAAGATGAAAGCCACATATATCAAATCACGCAAACAACAACTAGCACAATAGCAAATTAACCACCTGAGGCTCCGTGAACTTGATATTAGGACTCGCTGCAAGTCCAGCTAAATCATGTTCCATGTACTCAAATACAAGATATAAACTACAAGACATCCTTGATGTCACCAGACCTTCTAATTTCACAACATTGGGATGATCCAATCGACGCAAAATCAAAATCTCCCTAGCCATGAACTTGACACTCTCGGGCTCCAAATTGTCAAACCGAACCTTCTTCAATGCAACAATTTTCCCCGTCAATGTATCCCTGGCTTTGTACACATTACTATATGTCCCTTGCCCAATCTGAAAACAACAACAACAACAACATCAGCAACAGATTAATTACAAAATCAGCAACAAATAACTTAAGAAATGAATAACTCAGCTTATTCTCCTTCTTAAATTCTCAGAATCCCATAAAACAAAAACCCATTTCATCAAATAAGCTCGACACTTATAAGAACATAATCACATTCTGTCTAATTATAGCAACATTAAACAACAACCACTTACGAAATCGAACACTGACACACACAAAAAAAAAAAAAAAAACAGCACATTATCATTGACATTAACCAACTTGACAACAACAAAAAAAACATATGTACCTTATCAAGTTTTTCAAAGGTATCAGCGCGACGAGGGGTCCAGCCATTGATAGCTTCACCAGCAACAGCAGAGAGCCAGGAAGGCCAGCCAGCAGCAACCTGTTCACCATGTATATGCTTAGGAGCATTACTTAATCTCGGATTAGGTTTCGAAGACCTATTCCTCTTTTCTCTTCTCCGTCTTTCCTCCACCACGTCATTATTATTTATCTTCTCATTTTCTCCATTACAAACCTCATTCTCCTCCGCCTTCGCAACTCTAACTTCCACTTCTGTCCTCCGCTCTCCACCACCACCCTCTCTCTCCACCGCACATTTCTTCGCATTCAGCTCTTTCCCGAACACACACCCCATTTGCTGTCACTCTTCTTCCTCATTACAGTCCACAATCCCTCCTCTCTATGTCACTCAAAAACCCTTGTTAGCAATCGATTTTTTATTTATTTTTCTAAAAAGGAACAAGGGAGAGAGAGAGAGAGAGAGAGAGAGAGAGAGAGGTGGCTTTTTTTGAGAGAAAAGGAAAAGGGGAAGTAATGATTTGGAGTTGGGCACACCACAGTCAAAAAAAAAAAAACCATGAGTTGCTTCTTCCTGCTGTTGCTGCGCTGCACAAAACAAGGAAAAAAGCATATGCTGATGGATTATTATTATTATTATTATTACAGGGCATGGTTGTAAAATTCAAGACGTCGGACCTGAGTTTAAACTGGTTTGGTTTGGAAAAATAAATAAATCTGATTGACTTGGTGAGTAACTCAAGATGACTCGTTGATTTTATTAATTTTTGACTTGGATTGATCAAAACTCGGATCTCAACTCATTCATTAAAAAAAAAATGGGGTCAAAAGGAGTTGTTTTGATACTTTTAAAAATATATATATATATCGGGAGGTCGATCATGACCTTTCCTGGATCGGGTCTTGCACCTGCTTGTCAGAAACTAAAATATAAATATATTTTTTTAATTATTTGAGTTTTTTTTAATAAAAAGCAAAGTGTATAAAGAGACTGTGGATATGTTTTCTCGCAACTTGTACTGCTTTCTTTCTTTCTTTCTTTCTTTCTTTCTAGTCTCTTCTAATTCTCCCTCGTCCTCCTATTTTTGACTCCCTTCCGGTGACGTGTGAGAGACACCCATTTTTTGATCTATTTCTTTTCTTTTCTTTTTTTGTGGTTTAGCATGCTCAAGTAGTTTTGGGAGTTTGCTTTGCATACAAAATATTTTTTGATTTTTATGTAAATAATTTTTTATAAAATATTAAAAAATAAAATTGATCAACATAAAATATTTAATTCAATTATTGAAAATGAAAAATATCTTTAGCTTGTGAGTTTTAAAAAAAAATTATTTATGTTAATATATTTATAATATCATTTAATTATTTCAACTATCATCACTATTTAGCTGTTGCTCATCGCCGCTATAACATGTATTATTTTTATTTTTATTATCCTATCATTATTATTATCACGATCACCATGTATCTATCTTATCACTACCACGATTACTATTTACTCTCACCCTATAACCATTGTAGTCTTTTTAATTATCATAACACATTATCATTACTGTATTACTGTTGTAATTTTCATATTATTACTTATAAATATCATAAAATATTTTATGCAAAGCAAAAATGTTTTCAAATCAACTTTCAAATATTAAGATAACTTTTTTAATGATAAAGATATTTTTAAATTAAGTTTGGTATATTAAAATTATATTTTTTTTTCTAAGTCTTAAGTCCCC
This sequence comes from Populus alba, assembly GCF_005239225.2. Taxonomy (NCBI): domain Eukaryota; kingdom Viridiplantae; phylum Streptophyta; class Magnoliopsida; order Malpighiales; family Salicaceae; genus Populus; species Populus alba. Next base: position 15,216,381 of record NC_133291.1, read on the forward strand.
ATCTATGAACTAATTTATTTATGATAAAAAAATGTTTTTTAATGATCTTGTTTCATGCTCAAAATAAAAAATAATAGTTCATTTATCAATTAATCAAAACTTCAAAATTCTAGCATGTAAAAAACACGGAGTTTATGCCATTCAATACAATCCTTTTATCTATTATTATGAAATTTATATGTGATATATTTAATAGATTATTTTAACTATTATAAAATATACTTAGATTTTAATAATTACACGATTTTAAAATGGAACAGAAATAATAGCAATAAGCACTTAGTAAAAATATTGCTTCAAATAATTAAAACTGATTTATTTGCTCTTGGTTCACTGAATGGACCAGCGCATGGATGCCACGTCACTAACAGTTTCGCTCACGTGCCTCTCTTGGTGACGTGGCAAATGGTCATTTGGTAAGAGTAAATGAAAATGAAGTGAGTTCCACTGGGAGGTATCAGAGCTGAACCACCGCATGATTTCCCTCCTGGCCCTGGATTTGATCACAGGGTGGCAGGTCCGCTATAACTCCAACCATATTTTGACATCTGGCATGATATATTTGTTATACCAAGTAAAGAAGTGGATTTTTGCAATAATCAGTTTTTTTTTCCCCTGCGTGCTAGTGAGGGCTAAGGTAATGTTTATTTATTTATTTTTAGATAAAAAACCGAGATGGTTAAATAATGGAAATATTATTTCTATACCTTTTTATTTTAAAAAATATTATAAAATTATTATAAAATTATCTTAAAGATAAATGTATTAAAATTTTTATATTTTCAACTAAATATATTTTCATTTTATATGTTTTTTTATTCTAGAATAGTAATAAAATACAACTGAGGTGAGTGAAAAATATGGTTAGATAATTTTATTTTGTTTGGCTGTGAAAGAATCAAAATCTTCCTCGAGATTATTTTTTTTAAGCTGTGTTTGATTTTATAGCATGTTGAGTTCATTGATTGGAGGAGCAAAATGGGATTGTTGGATTGATAAGATTTTGAGATTTGGACTGACTTTATTAGGTGAGGGTTTGATTGTGCGAATGGTTTTTTAAAATATTTTTTTATTTAAAAATATATTAAAATAATATATATTTTTAATTTTTAATTTTTTTTTAATGTTAATTTATCATAATGAATTAAGAATATCAAAAAATTAATTTAAAATAAATAAATTTTAATATAAACAACTTGGACTGCAACCCAAAAAAATAGTATAAATACACAACTACCTTGACATCTGCTTCTACTGTCTTTTGAAGAAATGGGTCAACAAACATGTTGTTAGAGAATTCAAAATTATATATGTAATCTGTAAATTAGAAGAAAAGGAAACATAAATAAGTTGGTGGGTTGTATGGAAATCTTACATCTAGAAACAAGAAGTAAAGTATACTACAAAGGATCAATAGAAGAATCTTATAAACTAACAACACACTTAGGATATCTAAATTTAAAAAACATATAAAAATATTTTAGAGCATAGTCATCAAACCCGGTCTAATTTAGTATGTTGATTTGCTGGTGATTCATCAAATTAGAACTAAATCATGTTTGTTTTCAAATTAAATAATGAGTTAATCTATCAAACTTAAATAAAATTATATCAGGTCAACTCTAAAAAAAATTATTATACTAGTAAAAATGATCTAATGCGAGGAAGCACTTGACGTTGACCCAATAGAGTGAACAAGCCAATCAGACCGGTGTTTATTTTATTTTATTTTGATTAACGAGAATGTTCAAGTCAGTTTGTGCATATCTTGACTAATTTTATAGGTCCTGAAGTTAATTGACATGTAAGCCTCCAGTGATTATTATATAAACAATCATATAGCTCAAATTTAAAACTAAAAAAAACATAAATTTTTTAAAGCCAAGCTCTTGTTATTGGATAATTTTTTAGACGGTTAGTCAGACTGGTGTCTTGACCGGAAAATAAAAGGTGAAAAAATGTTAAATTCCATAAATAATCTTCTTAAAAAAGGGAAATATTAGTAGAAGTGTAAAGAACATTATTGGGGAAGAGACAAATTAATTAGAGGAACAGGTAGCAGACACAAGGACACGGCATGCATCTAACGCATGTCTTTTTGCCTGCCTTATGATGCTGCATGCGCATGCAACATCATGGCTCCATCCATCTTTACTTGTCACAGGCCTGGGTTAGATGTCCTAATCATGCTGCTGCCATGGAAGCTGTTTTAGGAATTAAGACAAATGGGGCTTCAAAATTAAGGACAGGGATATCATTAAAGACAGCAAGTTTGTTAAGGTTGGTGAGCGTTCTGCTGACCAGAATCTGGTAAATAACCAGTATTTTCAGCTATACTTAAGAATATTTTATAGACAATAATAATATATTTAAAATATCATTCTATAATCTTAACCATTAATAAATCATCATCACTAACTCCTGTCGTTCTCATGATATATCATCATCGTTTTTTTAACTGTTATCATATTTTTTTTTACGGATTTGTGAATTTTAGTCTCGCGAGGTTGCTATGATTATCCTCGTGAAAAATACTCCTTATTTATTTATTTATTTATTTTCTTCCCGTTTTGGCAAAGCAATATGGCCTGGAGAGGATCTAATCATTTATTAGTGACACGACGAGGGATGTACAGGTTTGAGCCAGGAAAATCACACAGGGCTAGGGCCAATTGCAAGCTCAGCTCAGTTCTGGGCCGTCTCCTCAAGTTCAGGCCTGACAAAGATTTATTTAGGCCCAGGAATTCCCTCGTACACATTTCTAGTTTATTATAAAGATTCTAATATTATATATATAAAAAAGATATTTGCTTGTAATTATTTTTTTTTTAAAATATTAAATTATGAGAAAAACTAAAATTATTGGTTTAAAAATATTAAAACTTTACATGTTGTAATCTAACGATAAATTTTATGGTGTTCAAAGAGTAACCAATGACATCCTATTAATTACTTTCTATACTATTTTAACAAAAAAAATATAAATAAAAGTAAGAGATGAAAATTATAACTAAAGATATTCTTATTATTTTTAGTGAATTCTATTTTTTTTCATGTCTATTTCTTTTTTAATGTAGATCTAAAAAATAATTACTAAGATACTACTAGTTACTCATCAAGCACTATAATTTTTTTTTGTAATTTAGATAGGTTTGATTTTTTTATAAGAAACATGATTAATACCTTGAAACTTTATAAAAATATATTTCATACGAGGCAAATTCACCTTATTATATAAACATGTAACAAAAAAATCCCTCATCCTCCTACCCAAAATTAAGAAAGATCAATTTTTGGTTAGCTAACATCCCAAACTATAATTTTTATAAAGAAACTTGATCCTAATTTCCTTATCCTCCTACCCGAAATCTCATCGAAATTCAGAAGACAAGTCTGTCCAGATTCGTCACCCCTTCCTTTCACACAATACTTTCATAAACTATATTTTATGGGCAAATTATTATGGTTTCACGTCCCCCATCACATGCCACACATGAATTAACTTAATTTTAATAACATATACTTTTTTTTCAATTCATGTCTAAGAACCCTAACCTATAATTCAATATCAAGACATCAATTCATTATCGAATTTGAAATGAATTTTAAGGTCATGTTTAGAACACCTTACTAGGTATGAATTAAGGTTTTAATCTTAAACTAGTTGAAGATTTCCATTTCCTTTTTTTCTTTTTTTAATGACAGTCGACCCTTCTTTTTCTCTTTTTGTTTAATTTTCTTGTTAATCCCTCGCCCATAGGTGTTTATTTCATCTATAAACCCTTAATCTTGGATGCATTTTTGAAATTTTGGTGTTTCTCTCTTGATTTTACAAGAGTTGATACAAAACTCTCTCTTTTATTTCCTTATGGTTGCTGCAAAGTTTTGGTGATGAGAAGAGTATTTATACTCTACAATTTCTCTTACTTGCATTTAGACCCAATTTTCTTTAAGTGTATTATTCTCTTCAATTAAATCTAACCCTCAACATTACTGGGTTTGTTTATAATGTCTCAAATTATTTGACTCGGAAATTTATATTAAAAATTTATGAATTCCTGTTTTTATTTAACCATATGCATGAATTTCTTCACTTTTATTTCTCATGTAGTTTGCAATTTAAGCAACCTTTATTACACTTTCTACCATACAAAATACCTCATACTAATTTGATCTTTGAAGGGTCCCCCAATAACACTCCCAAGAGATCTCTAAGGGATTTTGTGTATGTATTCATTCAAAAGAAGATTTACAACCCTTAATGATATTCATTAAGGAAGAGGCCAATACTTTTTAAAAGTGAAGGTCGTAAAACATATTGTGAATGATCTACAAGGGTCTTTAGAAATAATTTCTTCTAGAATATTTTATGTGATTTTTGTAGCCTCATCATTTAATTTCCTGAATTATCAATCAAAACATTATTAGTTCTTGAATCAAACAAGTTATTTGATTTAATTCAAATCAACAATAACCAATTATTACATAACATATGTTCTTTGTGTTTTTACTTTCAAAAAATCCATGCATCAAACCATGGCACACGTTACATGATAATTGATCATTACTAATTTAAATTAATAAATGGACTAAATCAAATCAAACAATTTATTTAAAAATGGAGTTTTTGTTGAGCATTTATTAAGGCATTGACCAATAATTCTAGGAAATTGGATGCAATTTGACCTAATTAACACCCTATTTAACTAAGTCAATTATATATGAACTCCATCAGGACAAACCTTGCTTGAAATCAATGGTTCAATTGCATAATCAAAACTCACATTCACACCGCACAACACATAAACACGGCAAGTGGTGCTGCTGAACTCGAAGCAAGTGGAGGCGGCCTCAAATGAGCTATTACGTCGTGGGATTTTGTCTCGCATTGCGGGGAAGATATTTTCAAGTATTTTTTCTTCTTCAAGTGGGATGCATTGCTCATGTCTTACCTAATTAACACCGATCCGGTTGTTGACGCGTACTCCATTCAATTATAGTTTAACAATTAAAGCTATCGTTAGTAATTACTTCTAATATATATATACACACCTTTGGCTATTATTACCATAGTTTTGAAACCCGACTCGGTCATTGACCCGGTCAAGTAATCGGGTCACGGGTTAGATGGGTTGACCCGGGTTAACCCAGGTCAACCCAAAAAAACTATATAAAAAGAATCAATCTGATCGTGCTTGAATCCACTAGGCTCTACTAATGCTTTCATTTCAGTATCGCTCCTCAACTGTGCTTGATATTTATGATTCATTTGGAATGGCAACAAACAAGAATCTCCACGTTGCACATCATTGCTAGACTTCTCCTCTGGCCTTTCAATAGTGTGACGGGGTCGAAGCCGAATACTACATTTTCGTTTAATTTTAGGTTGCAGAACCTGTTCATCTTCACCTTCATCGCGATCATGCATCCAACTTCCAGTAACAGCATTCATCATGCAAACAACAGAGTTCTTATTTTTTTGGCAGAAGTTGAAATCGGGCTAGAAAAACTGAGTTGATTGGCAGAAGAAAAGACAGAAATCGAGCTACAGAAACATACCTGAGGTGACTGGGTTGCGAATGAATCAACGAACAATGAATCGATGGCAGCGATTGGGCTCGATGGCAGCAGATCAGTTGAGAGTTTTGAAATTGAAATTGATGCCAGAAATGAGAAAACGGCCAAGAATAAAGAAAACAAAGAGTGAAAGAAGGAGATTCAAACCTTTTTCGCGATCAATGGTCAGACGTCGACGTCCCCTGCCCCTCAACTCCTCAGCTGGGCTTCAAAGAGGAATTAGGTTACTGATTTAATGATTTTGCTTCGTTCTTCTTCAGTCTTTCTTTAGTTTTCAGCCGTTCAACGTTTTGTCATTTTAGAAAGCTTAAAACGACGTCGTTTAATGACAATCAAAATATAAAAAATTTGACCGGGTCTCACCCGGGTGGACCGGGTACCGGGTCGACCGGGTTTTCCCGGGCCAATTCCCGAGCGGGTTTTTGCCTTCACCCGAACCAGTCCCAGGCCCGGGTCGGCCAGGTCCCGGGTCGACCCGCCGGGCCGGTCCGGATTTTAAAACACTGATTATTACTAAACCTTGTCTTTTGAAACCTGTAATATTATGTGTCTTGTTATTCTATTCTTATACAAATTTTTTTATGGATTCTATAATCCATAAAAAATAATTTTATTAAAATTTATATCTTTTTTTATCCATAATTATAAAAATTGATTCATGGCAAGACCTAAGATCACAAAGTTAAGAGATTAACACAATCTTTGTTCAATGTTTTTTTTTCCTTAAAAATCAAAGGATTGAAAATCAGATTTTAAATTGGCCAGAATCAAGTCGACCTAGATTATGACAAGTTTTTTTTTCCAGCTCGGACTTGTTTAGGTCCTAAATTGACAATCAATGTAGGTTTTATAACTATGTTTCTATCTATGTTTTTAGTTAAAAAAAAAAAAAAAAACCATGTGTCCATCATCTATACATTTAACCAATAAAAATAGTTTAATGGTATATTTGCTCTGGTGCTCTTATTTTTATGGGAATTTGCCTTATGAAACTTTTATGGATTCCATTCAACTAAGTATGTTAAATCATATAACAGTTGTTAAAAGTTTTACATTGACTAATAAGATAATTATTTGAGAAATAAAACTATATATGTAAAAAGAGAAAAAAAAATAAAAATCCAAACCAATAAAAAATTATCTTCCAATTAAAAATAATAAAGTGAGAATTTAGTTATAAATATTAAAAATATTATATTTTTAAAAATTGTAAAAAAAAAAGAAATTAAAAGGATATAATATAATAACAAAAACAATACTAAGCTAACAAACCCATATTATTTATATATAAAAAAACTCATGTTCGTGTTTTTTTTTTTTTTTAAATCAATGGTTAAATTGCAGCATAATAAAAAAATCACACACATTTACACCACATAAGACACGTAACACGACAAATGATGTGATTGAACTTAAATACGAGGAGGAGGCCTTGAAAGAGTTATCATGGTCTTGGAATTGTGACCCGCATTGCTTGCGGGGAACATATTCAATTTTTTTTTTTCAAATGGGATGCATTGCACATGTCTTTGCCTAATCAACAATCCGGTGGTTCGACGCATACTCCATTCAATTATAGTTTGTACTAGTAACGTGACCCGAGTATATTTTATATAAAAAATATTTTTAAAAATTAAAATTTAAGAGTGTTAAATTTTTTTACAAAATTATACCTAAAAACATTGAATTTATCTGTTACTCCTGATCCAAAAGTTATATTTATAATATTAATAATAATATTAAACTTGCATGACGGAAGTTTAAGTGAGTTTGATTGCAACATCAAACCTAAAGCCTTTGATATGAGTCTGGTTACAAGATTTTGTTATAAAAGTGTGATAATTAAAAAGAATAAAAAAAATTAATATTACAGAATAAAAAAAAATAATTGGAAAGAAAAAAACAATAAAGCAAAGCATTACTTCAATGAATAGTGCTTTGCAAGGAGGGGTACAGTAAAATTCCCTTCATGAGATTACAATAATTTAATGACCAGTAAACAAAACAAATCATAAAGTTTAATTCTTAATCAAATCGATATTAAAAGATGAAATTGAAAGAAAAAAAACTACTTAAGAAAAAAAGAAAAAGAAAATCTTAATCAACTGGTTTAACTTATCAAACTTGGGATTCGTGTCATAAAATTGAAAGAAAAAAGATTGATGTCTTTTAGTTATAGTTAATTACAATATTTAAAGATGAAATTGGAAGAAAAAACTAATAAAGAAAAAGAAAAAAAATATAAATCAACTGGATTGACCAATCAAATCAGATTAACCCGTTAAACCTGAGATTCGTGTCATGAGAGTGTGGTAACTAAATAAAAAAAAATTAACATTAATAAACTAAAATGAACAAAAAAAAAAGATTAATTAAAAAGAAAAAAAAACAAAGGTAAAAAAAACCTACATGAAGAAAAAGAAAAAAAATCGGAATTAACTGGATCAACCCGTCAAACCAGGTTAATCCGTCAAACATGAGATTCGTGTCATGAAAGTTTGATAACTAAATAGAAAAAAAAACTTAATATTAACAAACTAAATAAAAAAAAAACAAAAATACTAAACAAAAAAAATATTATTTAAAAAAAAAAACAAAGAAAGAAAAGCCTGCATGAAGAAAAAAACTAATGAAGAAAAAGAAAAAAAATCATAATTAACTGGGTTAACCCTTCAAACCAAGTTAACTCGTCAAATCTGAGATTCATACCATGAAAGTTTGATAATTGAATAAGAAAAAAAAATTTACGGGTTAACCCAGAATTAGCTAGGTTAACCCGTCAAACCCGGAATCCGTGTCATGAAAGTTTGATAACTAAATAGAGAAAATTTAACATTAACAAATTAAATTAAACAAAAAAAATAATTAAAAAGAAAAACTAGAAAAAAATTCAGGCTAACGTGTCGAACCCAGGACCCATGTAATGAAATTTTGATAACTAAATAAAAAAATATTAACATTAATAAAAAAAAATTAAACAAAAAAAATATTCATTAAAAAAAAACAAAAACAACTTAAAAAATTAAGAAAGAAGCAAAAGAAAAAAAAAAAAAACAGCTTAAAAAAGCAAAGCAAGCTAAGCGTTTCACTGTGGACTGCACTCAAAAAATTAACTAAAAAGAAAAACCATAAAAAAAAACCCGGATTAACCCATTACCCAAAACTTATATCATAAAAATTTGATAATTAGATAGAAAAAAATTTAACATTAACAAAAAAAAAAAACATTCATTAAAAAAATACAACTTAAAAAAACAAAGAAAAAAGAAGAAAAGAAAAAGAAAAAACAACCAAAAAACAAAGTAAAAAGCAACAAAAAAAAATAAAAAAGAAAATAACTCAGCCTTTCACTATGGATTGTTACAGTGAAAGGCTGATTCCTTTTAGTATATTTCTAATTATAATTTTAAAATCTACTCTGAAAATTGATTTGAGAAGAGGCTTAAGTCAGGTTTGAAAGGGTTCATTAATTTATTTATAAAATAAATAAAAAATATTATTATTTTAACTAATTTATTTTTTTAAAAATTAGTTGGATAAAAGTCGAGTTTTGATTGTGTTAAACTTGGATAGATTGGTTATCAAAGGATTTTTTTTTTATTTTTTTTATTTTTTTATCTATAATTCAAACCGGTCTATATTATAAGTTAATTGAGTTTTAAACTAATCCGTTAAATTAGTTCAAGTTTTAAAACAATAATTTACACGTCAAGTTTTGTTGTTGTTGTTTCTTATTCCATAATTAAGGTTATTTTTTATTAGTTTACACGTCTCAACTTCTACATCGGTTTTATACGTTCAAAAGAAATAAAAAATTGTTATTGCTAATCTTGAAGTTCGAATTCAGAAAATTGTTAGAGAAAAAAACCTTTTTATCACTTAGTCATGATTTTATTGAATAGATTCAAGGTGACTACATAACAAGAGAAAAATAATGTTTCAAGGATCCTTCTTTTTATAATTCAAAGAGTATATTATAAATTAGTTCTATTAGTTTTGTCAAATGAATTAAATAATTCCTGTAATTCAAAGAGTACTAATCAGTCCTTATATTTTTTATAAATAAAAAAATAAAATCGACCAATAAAATTCATAACTTATATCATAGGATTGACTGGTAAACTAAATATTAATTAAAAAGTCTGGCCAATATTTTTTAGCCCTTTTATTTATATTATTTTCTAACTCCATAATTAATTATGTGATTTTTATTTAATTTTATTATTTGATAATAAATTATTTTTTGATATTTTTTATCATGTAATAAAACAACAAATTAATTTAATACATTAGAATTTATAAATCAAGTCAGGTTGTAGAGTTGATAAATTAATTAAAAAAAGCTGGGTAGGGATTTTTTAAGTGTGTGCGGATAAAATAGTTTAATTTAATCCAAAAGATATCATTAAAAAAATGTTGTGCAGCTGATTAAGGATGGTTGTTCAAATGGGTAGGGAAATGTGTTATTTTTATGAAACTTTTGCTATAGCGATGCCAAATGTTAGAATATATGGATAAAAAAAATTAAGAATATATATATAAATCAATAAATTAATGAAACCTACAGTTGAATCTTGTTTTAAGATCATAATATGTATTTTTGGAGTTTTTTTCCTAACTTGCTTTCTTTAATATTTAATATTACTTTGAAAATTTGATGATTCAGAACCTAACTCAAGTTAAATTTGAAGTTATATTAAAAAGGAAATTAAATTAATTTGATTTAAATCCAGTTAATTTAATTAACTTATTACATATAATCAAATCTAATAAAATGAGGGTTTAATTTTTTTTTAAAAAAATTAAATATACTCTAGTGTTCTTTAATTTAATTAACACAGGCTCACTCATCAATAAATATGAAACAATTTAGATTATAATACACATTCGTGCATAGAGCTTATTTATGAATATGGTTGTGGTTGTTTTTTTAAGTATATTTCATACTGAAATACATTAAAATAATATATTTTTATTTTTTAAAAATTATTTTAAATATCAATGCATCAAAATGATTTGAAAACATTAAAAATAGATTAATTTGAAGTAAATAAAAAAAATAAAAAAATAAAAAAAATTAAATTTTTTTTAAAAAATGATTGATTAATGACCATCAATGTAATTAACTCCCTTGGTTGACCCATAATACGATAATCCAAGATCTTAACTTCAAATTGAAAACTATTTAATGGCGGCGGGCATGGATGACAAATGAAGGCTCAAGAAGGCAAATGATGCACTTCTCTACCTTCATAACTGCAAATCTCTATTTGAGATTCACATATTTCTTCTATAACTTTTCATAACCAATGTCTACTAAATAAAGTACACAAAATATATAAAAAAATAAAATGTTTTACATTTTCAAACAAATTTAATAAAAAAATTATATAATATATATATTCACAAACTATAAATTATTTACATATATAAATTTAGATAAGAAGGTTTATTAAACATAAATTATTATGTGTTCGCATAGTATTATTGATTTAATATTTTATAAATAAAAAATACGCATGTAAAACAATAAAAATGTATTTAAAATAAAAGAAACGTGGCTGGCAAGAAGGGCACATTACCCCAACAACGACACACTAAACCTTCCAGTTTCTAATCCTCCGCAGCAACCAAAACGAAGCACATAAAAAGACGTTAAAATCTCCAAGTCCAATAAAACCCAATCAGCAACTCCATTAGTCCCATCGCCTTAATATCTTTTTTTTTCTTTTTTTTTAATGGATACCATAACCGGATGTTGCCTAACTCTCAGACCTCGCAGTCTTTGCATTGCTGACCATCATTCCCCAAAGCTCTCCACTCCAAAACGCACCGTCTCATTACTATCTTTGTACAAAAACCAAAAGTCTAAGACCAAACTAACATTATCTTCAATGGCAGCACCTCTTCAAGTCTCAGCGTTCTCTACTATTGGTATATGTTGGCGGGGTTTTCTTGTTTTTAGTTTTCTTTCGCCGTGTTGGGTTCTTAGTGTTTTCTTGATTCGGTTCTTGAAGGTGCAAGAAATGAGGAGTTGGGGGCCGCAAGTTCCGGTCTTGTTGGGGAGAATGATTTGCTGATTGTTGGTCCTGGTGTTCTTGGTCGCTTAGTCGCTGAGAAATGGAGCCAGGTAATTTTTCTTTTTCATTTTGGCTAACAAAATCATAATTATCGTTGCAATCTGTTCCTTTCTGGTCTCTAGTTCTGACTTTACATGCTTAGGACTGAAGGAGAATTGTGTGATTTTTCTTTTTTGGGTGTTTGTGCTGTGTTGGAGATCAGAAATTTATGGGATTATGTTTTTGAGTAGGAACATCCGGGTTGTCAAGTTTATGGCCAGACGGTGACTACAGATCACCATGATGAATTGATTAAAATGGGGATCAATCCATCTTTGAAAGGGACTAAAGCAACACAGCAGTATCCTTATGTCATTTTCTGTGCTCCTCCTTCTCGAACTTCGGATTACCCTGGTGATGTAAGGTAATAAAGATTAGTGTCTTTGTTGCTTATAAAATGGGTGCTTGATGTGTTCAAGGATGTAGTTGTACTGTGTATAAGCAAATGTAACGTGGTGCCTGATTGCATAGATTTTATTGATCAGAATTTTAAAGTGTTCTCGTGACTGTAAAATGATGGGCTATCTTTGCTTTGATTGCATCCACCTTGTTATTTGTTCGATTAAAACTGAGTTGCTTGGTTAAGTCAACCTGGGTAGTTTAGGGTTGCTTTGTATGAACAATTGGGCATACAATACGATGGAGAGTTGCACACATATGAGAGGAAGTAGACATTAAAATCTGTGATTGGCAACATGATGTTACTCAATGATTATGTTATTTCTTCGGACCATTGACCAAACAGAGAAGCTGCCTTGAGCTGGAATGGGGATGGTTCTTTCGTGTTTACATCAAGCTCTGCACCGTATGATTGTTTTGACAATGGACAGTGCAATGAGGTATGCATAAAATTGAAGAATTAGTGTTAGAAACAATGCTTACCTTTTCTTTGTTCTCTATATTCGTAAACAGGCTTTTCCCGTGAATAAAAGCTCAACTTGGCTTATTGACAAGTCAAATGAATTGCTCTTTTGCCTTCTCTGGCCCTTGGCCGTGGAGACAGTAAAATTGAAGCTATGCTATTTTTGCTTTTGAGTCTCAATAATATTCCATGCAGGACTCTCCGGTAGTTCCCATTGGGAGAAGCCCCAGAACAGATGTCCTTCTGAAAGCAGAAAAAGTGGTGCTGGAGAGTGGTGGTTGTGCTGTTAGATTGGCAGGACTTTATATATCCTTCTCAGTCCTTAATTATGTGGATTTCATAAACAGTTGAAATGGAAACTTTAGAAATTTGTGGTGGATTCACTTAACCTTGACTGCCGACACAAAGCAGATAGAGGTGCACATGCTTATTGGTTGGAGAAGGGTACTGTTGAAGTTCGTCCAGATCACATCCTGAATCTTATTCACTATGAGGTCGAACTCTTTGTTCTTCTGAATTTACAATTGACATGTTTTATGGTCATGCGTGTAATCCTCTTCCACTGTAGTTATTTTGTGTCTGATACAAGTTATTCGCATTCCAGATTCTGCGTTTTTATTGATTCAAAGGATTTTCATTTCTTGTCGTACAACATGCCTTAGATGGTGCTTCTTCTTATTGTCAGCAGCCCTCTTACATCCTCACATTGTTAGCATGTCTTTGCACTATGATTAGTGTTTGTGATGTAAAACAATGAAGTTGATTTGGTTTTTGTTAATTTGTTTTGTTTGTGTTACTTTAATATAGGACGCTGCTTCCCTCGCTGTTGCAATCTTGAAGAAGAAACTTCGGAGCCGGATTTTCTTGGGGTGTGACAACCATCCATTATCTAGGTAATTGCCGTCGATGATAGATAACCTGTCTTGAAATTTAAAAGATTTAAAAGTTTCTTCATCTTCTGTAATCAATCTGCAGGCAAGAAGTTATGGACTTGGTCGCTAAAAGCGGGAAGTTTAGCAAAAAGTTTGTGGCCTTTACAGGTGCTCCTTATGATGATTATGGACTAAAGAACCCTCATGACTTCTTCTCTTTCCCCTTGTTTGACAGAGATTCTTACTGTTGTTAATTAAATACTATACCTGCAATTTGCACATCACATGTCTCGTTAATGCAGGGACAAGTGATCCTTTAGGCAAGAGATTAAACAACTCCAAGACTCGCGAGGAGATAGGTTGGGAGCCAGAATACCCCAGCTTCGCTCATTTTCTTGGTGTCTCAAAATAGATGCTATTCCTATCCGAGGTAATGTGATTGCATAGAGCTGACGGGAAAGGATTCTCGGTGCTGGGACAGCTGATTTCTACCTCACATTTGAAGGCAACAAACCACCTCCATTTTCACTATTTTTGGTTAGCAGCTGCAATGAGAATCGGAAACCTGAACATGTATCTGATACTGCTCTTTATGAATAACAAGTCGCGTTGTGAAGGTGAATTGTTTTTTGCTTTGTAATGGAGACAATGACAGGTCAACTCCATCCTCCATTAATTGATTATCAAGTTTATAAAAGATGGTTGGCATGAAATATTGATAATATTAACTAACTAGAAGCAACAAGGTAACACAGAAAGAGTCCATGAACAAGAAAGGAGGCCAATATTGCATCTTGTTATTTACTTAAAGCAATTTGCGGGTAGGTTAGATATGAATATTGATTAAAAAAGAAAGAAAGAAAAGAGAGTAGGTTAGATATAAATGGGTGAAATACTTTGGTTGGTCCCTATAATTTAGATTTATAATCATATTTGTCTCTATAATTCCGTTTTGATCATAGTTATCATTGTACTTATAATTCTTACACAAGTATATAAAATTAAATCGAAATCATAGGAGCAAATATGATAAATCAAAACAATAAAAACAAAATATGATATGAAAAAAAAACAACTGAAGCTATAGGAGAGACATAACCATGCATGAATTGCAAGTATAAGGACGATAATGATCAAACCGAAGTCATAGAGACGCATATGATTAAAAAAAAAAAAAAAACCCTGAAACTATAGGACCGCCAATGTATTTCATCCATTTACATCGAACTCCCCCTTTTTTAAATTTTTTTTTTTTAATTTATTTATCAATATTCATATCTGACCTACTTTCTAATTGCTTTAAGTAAATATCCCTACTTGTTTATTTTATGGACCAACTACCCCAAAAGAATCATAAACTCAAACCATAAAGACCAACCAATAAAAATAATTCCAAGTCAACTTGACTGGGGCAAAATTTATCGTCTTTTATGCGCTCCGTGACTCAAGATGGCCTTGTATATCCCGTCCCTCTCTCTCCAACGAGGCTTAGAACACAAAGAATATTCATCAAAGTCTTTGTATACAATGGGGAAGGTCTGCTGCTCCGAATCTGATGATGCTGCCTCTGATATAACAAAAGTTCTCATGGTGATTATCATAGCTTTTGTTCTCATGATCATCTGTAGCCCTCGACGTCGGCCAACTCATCCTTATGCTATCTATCGTTGTCGTTGACTCCTCGTCTTCCACCTCATCTATTTCTTTATCTTTGGTCGGAACCGGCCTCCAAGAGCTGGAAACATGAATATGTATCAGATACTCGTTGTGAATAAAACGTTTGGTTTAATTTTGTTCAGAAACTTTTAGATTACGTTTTTCTTTTCTTGTCCTTGCTAGTAACATATATTTTACTGTGATTCATCATCAGTTCTTCCTTTCTAATCAACATGTTTCCAGCAATATTGCTGGCCTTCTTGATAGCTTTTCATTTCTCTCATGGAAACTTGAAACTACAGGAACGTATACAAACACACTTAACACTTATTACCTGTTTAGGGCTTAAAGTTTTCATGTTTGTCGCTTGTACAATTCAGCTTCGGTTCCCTGTCTTCTCACAGAAGACGGAAAAGAGGATTTACATAAACATCAACTATACAACATACTGGCATAAAATCCTTATGAATATAAACTGATCACTTGCCACATCCCATAGTCCATTCCTTGCATGCTTCAGCAGGACCAGGGAGTTCAATGTGGAACCCGCAATAGAAATCTCGCATGGGGAAGCACAAAGAGCACATTCTATTTCTGTACACTAAAATACTACAATAAGAGAGCGAACATGTCACGCAATAAGCCCACCACTCTACATTCTTAACCTTGTCCCTGTGTGCTTTGACACCAGGAAGTTGATGTTGGATTTGAAATAGAGATCTCAACACGAAATACCTCGTGAACAGCACCTCGGCGAAGGACCCCCAAGACCTCTTCCCCTTTGCCTGTTAGAAGATCTTCCAGAGAAACCCAACAAGAACAAGACTCGTCCCTCATGCGGAAGCCATAAAACCACCGGCCTAGCTTCCACCATTTAACATGCACTTTACGCTCTAAGATGTTGCAGCCCACCAGTGTGTCCATAACACGGTCAGCCTGCCAACCACAATGCTCAAATATCAGAAAAGAGCCATTCACTCAAACAACATATATGATTAGAAAAGATCTTGGTCCTATAAAGGGTTAATGTGCCCACAATGAGACACAAATACGAAGCAAAGCACTTCTAACATATTGATGCACATGGGGTACATTTTAACAATAAAAAGTTAGCCAGTCCTGCTTTCTGCTATTGATGCTGGCTAGTGCCTTAAGGATAGCTCCTTTTTCTCTCTCTCTTTGATCTTCTATCTGGCTAGATTTCTTGAAAGCCACAACATTAATCTCAAACAAAGCCTAATTGACCTGTGCTAGCCGCTCGTCAAATATAAGCTCCCAATCAAGTTTTGGAACTACAAAGCAGATTGACTTGCATAGCTGGTGAACTGACTTGACCAAGCCCACAGTTGAGCTGCAAAGGAATCACTTTCTTGCCCCCTATCTATCTTGAAGACACACAGCTGTCAGATTTACAAAAACTTTGTACAATAGACAGGCTTTTCTAAGCATTTACGAGGGATGGCTTGAATGTGATTTGTCATGGTAAGGAGGCCCAAAGGAGGTTTCTTACCAAAGCATTAAAGAATGCTATCATCTGCCACATACATCCTTCTAAATTGAAGAAACAACTGACTTGCTAAATTAGACAGAACATAGAGTGCAGGGGGACTTACCGGCATTTCAAGGCAGAAAATGCAGTAGTGCAAGCCAACCAAGTTAAGGAGCACATTAAGCTTTGGTTTGAAAAGGAACATCTGCACATCTTCAAAAGAAAGCTGCATGGAACTCAAATCTTCAATTGCTTTTTGATAGTCCCCAACATCAATTGATTCAGACAGAGAACATTGCTCCACAAACCCAACTACTTCGGCAGCACTACCCGCCTTCTCTCTGTGCATCCTTATATAAATCTCTTTCCACCCCTACCTCCACTCAAAACTTTCAAATTAGCAAGCTCACAATGGCATACTTGGCAATAATTTGTCACATTTTGATACACAGCCACAACAGTCTTCTATCAAAGAAGGCAATCTCTTTTCTTTTACGTGGCTTTTGAATCATAAAGAAAGTGAAAAGGTACACTGATAATAAAAACCGTGAAATGAAATCAACATAAAGCAAACTACCTTTTCACCATAACTAAAGCACCTAGAAGCTTTAATCAAAATTCCATTAACATTATTCATAGCACATCTATAATAAGAAAAACTAACAAATGGACTTCTTTCATTTTAACACGAATCACTACCAGATTCAAAAAGCACATTCATAGGCAACATTCAATAACACAGCTTGAATGAAAATAACAATAAAAGGGTTTAATTCATTTCAACACGTATCACTATAAATAACAGAATTAGCTGATTGAAATTACAAAATTCACTGATAAGATTGAATAACACAGCTAAAGTGAAGAAATAAAACAGTGAAGAAATAAAACTGGGTTTACTTCATTTTCACAGAAATAGCTGCAAGAAACAGAAAAAACGATTAAAAACAGAAAAGATCAAACCTTGGTGTTGGGGTCGGAAGAAGAAGAATGAAGCGAAGGCCATCTCTGTTTGGTAAGTGACTCCCATATAGAATCGGACCCACATGAGTCCCTCCAAAACCGAGAGCAACTACCCAATGAACACAGATCCAATACCTTCAAAACATTTTTTAAAAAATATGAAAATATCAATTTTTACATTTAAAACAAATGAAAAAAAAAACCCACTGTGGTTGCAAAAGTGAAGGAATTGAATGTTATTTCGAACCTTAAGAGATGATGCGATTTTGAGGGAAATATCAAGAGGGAGAGTGCGTTGTATATTTCTCTCTGATTGTTTCATTTTGATTATTCCCTGATAGAAGCAGAATTGAATATTTTTTTTGGAGAAGAATTGGTCCAGTTCGTATGGTGCTGAGACGTAAAATGAGAGAGAAGAAGATTGATAGAAGAATATAAAATACAATACTGGTCCCTGTTGTTTGAGTTATTAGTCATCTTTGCCCTATAGCTTTGGTTTGCTCATTTTTGCCCTTATTTTGCAATTATTGGTAGCATCTGCCTCTTTCGATTTCGGGTTGTGGTCATATTTTCTCGTATGCCGTGGAGGTAATGACGAGTCAACTGCATCCTCCAAAAATTAACTATTAAGTTAATCGGTTTTTTTTTTTAATTATGAATTAGTTTTAATGATTTGTTTTAGTTTTTTTCAATGATGTTATTTTTATCTTAGGTTACATGGTTAGTAAGTTAACTTGACTTAATTTATATTAATTTTTTAATTAATTTTTTAATTTTAATTATATTATTCAAGATTTAATAATTTATAATTTGTTTTATGTTGGGTTATCTCAATTTTATAATTTAGGTTGTGGTTTTTACATGTTAATTGTGGCTGATTCAATAATTTTTTTTTAATTTCATTTTTAATATTGATTTATTAAAAATTACACTTTATAATTTATTTAATTTGATTTATGTTGAGTTATCTCATTCACATGATTCAGATTATTGTTTTAGCATGCTAACTAGAGTTAATTTAAATTATTTTTTTAATTTTATTTTTTAATATTGATTTATTGAATATCATACTAATTAGTTTTCAATACCTTAAAAAAATCAAGAAAAAAATATTAATTTTTACATTTAAAACAAATTAAAAAAAAGCATTGTGGTTAAGAAAGAGAAGGAATTGAGTGTTTTTTTCGAACATGAAGAGATAATGCGATTTTGAGGGCAATATTCAAGCGAGAAGGTGCGTTGTATATTTATATCCCATTGGTTGATTTTTTTTTTTATTAATATAAATATTCTAGCCAGTTTATATATATTTCAATTAATTATATAAATTCTAAAATTAATTACAGTATAAATTTTCAGTAGCCAAAAAAAAACACACTGATTGGTTAATTTTGATTGCTGCCTTGATAGCAGTGTAATTGAATTGTTTTTAGGAGATGACATGCTCCAGTTTTTATGGTGATGAGAAACATTGTAACAGCACAACTTTTAAATATATTTTTTCATGGTTTGATGACAAGTTGAATATTAACAAAAAGGTAAAGCTGATGGTGATATTCCTGTACTCTAAAATATAATTTATTATTTATTTTAATAATATAACTATTAATTGTTCCTTGATTATTTTCTCTTGCACTTTGCTTTCAGAGTAGGATGATTTTTTTTTCATGACATAAATATTTTTTGGAAATTAAGTTGAGTTATTTTAGTAATTATGTTTTTAAATGCAAAGTAAAATAATGAATGTAAGTCTTGAATAAAATAATTTAATATTTTCTGCACAATGATATTTTTTTATTTTCTTGTTTAATTGAACAATGAAATTATAACATTACCCATGCCATTCTATTTAGCTCTGGATTCAGGAGTTTTGTAGTAATTTTATCATGGTTTGTTGTGATTGGTAATTGATCTTTGGGATATTTTTTGTTTCGTGCAATTAAAAAAATCAAAAAAGTTGTTGACTCGTGCAAAACACTTGCTAGTGTGCATCAATCGCTCCGTTGATTGCAAGTTGCGCATGCGGCTGACTCCAGTGGTTAGATTGGAGCTTCTAATACATCATTGGATTTATCTCACCGTCCTTTCCTTTCCTAGATGATGCGTGTATGGCAGTTTGGTGCAGTCTGGCTGGAAAAATTTTTTTTCCCCTTTCTTTTCTTTCTCTTTCTTCTTGGATTTACATGCATGCTATGCAAAAAATCAAACCAACCCTTCAATTGATTTTTTCTTTTGATTCAATTCCTCTTTTTTTTATTTGCAATTTTTTTTATTTATATTGATTGCTTCTAATTGGGTTTTATTTTTTTTATTTCACCCATGGTCATTTGATTTTTGAAATTTATTTTCAAATTTGGTATTCATTCTTTGAATTGTTATTTGTTTTGATTTGAATTATTTTCTTAATTGATTTGGTTTTTTACAATTTCACCATAGACATTTATTTTCATTTAATTTTTTTGTCAAATTTAATCATGTTTCTTTTAGTTGCTATTTTTAAATCATTTTCTTGATGGATTTTTTTTTAACAATTTCATCCCTAAATATTTAATTTCATTTGATTTTTATATCGGATTTAGTCTCAATCTTTTAATTGCTATATTTTATATGTTTGACCATGCATATTTTTTTGTCTTTTTATTTTATTCATTCTATTTCATATTTTTTTTATTATCTTTTATTAATTATAATAAACAAATTTAGTGAACATAAATAGATAAATATCTCATTTTGCGAGATTAATATTTTGATTTAGGTCTATCTCTTATTTTTTCAGTTTCTCTTTTAGTTATTATTAACACATTTATTTATTTATTTACAGATATGATTAATAAATGTTTGGATAAACTTTTTGATTTTCACTTATGATTTATATCATGTAAAAAAAACATATCAAAATAATCTATATACTCAAGTTTCTTTTAAAAAAAGGAAACTCAAGTTTTTTTTTAAAAAAAGAAAAATTACGACCTATTACAAAGTGCATATTAAATCAGATTTTTAGTTGCCCTTTGATTAATATTTTTTTTTTCACTCTTATTTTTAGATCATTTTGTGTAATTGATTTTTTTTTATTGATTTCATCTTTTAACATTTGATTCCTTAGATATTCGGTTTTATACAATCTTTATCGCTTTGCATTTATTTTTTTTTAATATTTTTTTTTAAGATGTTTTTTTTTCAAGGTGTTATGCTGATTCATTTAGAATTTGTTTTTATACAAATGAAGTTTATTTTAAAAATTAAAAAATATTTATTTTTAAATAATATTGCTGATGTGTTTGGCCTTGCATAATATTGTTTTTGGACATGAGTTTATTTACCAGTTTTATTTATGTTTATCTTTTAAGTCAAGAATTTTTTAGGCTATGGATTTATCTTTTATTAATTTTAATAAACAAATTCAATAAAATATAATCAGGTAAATATTCTTATTTTGTGTGGTTAAATATCTTAATTTACATCTCTTAATTTATCAATTTTCCTTTTGGTTATTATTAACAATTGTTTTTCTCATTTATTTATATAAATAATTATTAATTTATTATATAGGCTTTTCAATTTATACTTTGAATTATTTTATGATACAAAATACATTAAAACAACCTATATAACTGGTATTTTTTTGAAAAAATATTACTACTCGCATACCTCTTCATTAAGGATTGGGCTCTTCCCCAACAAACTGCCCCAGTCGCTTCCTCCTCTAACACAAAGAAAAGCCCAAGCTGCTATTTTACAAAATTCTGCTAATAAAATCCAACAAAGAGTTATCCACCTATCGTTTTTAGATTCTCCTTTGATAGAGCAACAAACAACAACCATGAAAGTTTACTCTTCCCCACTACCTTCCTCACATTTTCCTTCACTTTCTTTTCCTTCTCTGATTGTCCTATAAATACTAAAAAAAATCCCATCTTTTATTTTCTTTGTAAAAAATATTGAAAAGAAGAAGAAGAAGATGTCCCTTCGTTTTTCTTGCAATGTGTCCTCTCTCAACTCACCAAAGTATCAAAGCCACAAAGCTCATTTCTATTCTCAATTCATCAATCAAATTCAGGTAAATTCACTCTCACATTCATTACCATCTTTTCCTTTGAATTCATCGCTTCCCTTTAAGTTTAGTGTAAAAAGAATCAACCCCATTAGAGCTTCAACAGCAACAAGTGCTGAAGCTACTCCATCTTCATTTAGAAACAAGAATCCAAAAGATATTAACATTTTGGTTGCGGGTTCAACTGGATATATTGGAAAGTTTGTTGTTAAGGAGTTAGTTAATAGAGGGTTTAATGTTGTAGCCGTTGCAAGAGAAAAGAGTGGCATTAGAAGTAAGAATAGCAAAGAAGAGACTTTGAATCAGTTACAAGGAGCAAATGTGTGCTTCTCTGATGTGACAAAGGTGGAAACTTTAGAAAAATCTTTGAATGATTTTGGTGTTTCAGTTGATGTTGTAGTTTCATGTCTTGCTAGTCGTACTGGGGGTGTTAAAGATTCATGGAAGATTGATTATGAGGCAACAAAGAATAGTCTTGTTGCTGGAAAAAAACTTGGGGCTAAACATTTTGTGTTGCTTTCTGCAATCTGTGTGCAAAAACCCCTTCTTGAATTTCAGAGAGCAAAGCTTAAATTCGAGGCTGAACTAATGAAAGAAACTGAAATGGATAGTGGTTTCACATATAGTATTGTACGGCCAACTGCATTCTTTAAGAGTTTAGGGGGTCAGGTCGAGTTGGTTAAGGATGGCAAGCCTTACGTGATGTTTGGGGATGGAAATTTGTGTGCGTGCAAACCAATTAGCGAGGAGGATTTAGCTTCGTTTATTGCAGATTGTGTGTTGGGTGAGGATAAAATTAATCAGATTTTGCCAATTGGTGGACCAGGCAAGGCTTTGACACCATTGGAGCAAGGGGAGATGTTGTTTAGACTGCTGGGGAAGGAACCGAATTTCTTGAAAGTTCCAATTGGGATAATGGATTTTGCAATTGGGGTACTTGATTTCCTCGTTAAGATCTTCCCTTCAATGGAAGATGCAGCCGAGTTTGGGAAGATCGGAAGGTATTATGCAGCTGAAAGTATGCTGGTTTTGGATCCCGAGACTGGTGAGTATAGTGCTGAGAGAACTCCTAGTTATGGTGAGGACACCCTGGAAGAGTTCTTTGAAAAAGTGCTTAGGGAAGGGATGGCAGGTCAGGAATTAGGTGAACAAGCAATCTTCTAATCCAATAGAAGTTTGTCAATTTGAATGCTAAATTGAGTAAACCAGTTTTGATACCCAGCCTGCTCAAAGGTGTGCGATTTGCAGAACTCTGAACTCATTTTCTATCTATTGTGTGTGATGTGAGTTGTATGCATAATTCTTTTGTAAAGATTACAAAAATTGTGAATTCCTAGTGTTTTAAAACTTTCCAAGGTAAATGTGTTTCATGTCTTCAAACTCAGTTGAGATGAACTGTTAAACTGGATTTCCTATTGTAGTCTTTGTTTAATAGATTTGCTATTGTAGACGGTCTTATGATAACATTAATGCTTGAGATGCAGTCCGCTCGTGACCTGTCCAATAGGACCAAAACATGTATTTTTTTTCATACTAATGATATAATCTATGGACTCTCTTGGCCTCTACTCTTCCACGACAACCATGAACATTCATCAGCTCATCCAGTCCTAGAAAAAGAGAAGATAAGAAAGATCAGAAAACAGCAGTAAATGGTAGCTTTGTATCCAGTAGTGCCAATAAACCACTTGACTTTAAATAGCTTATATATGCTGAGCTGCTATGTTTTATCTCACAGAAAATAGAAAAAGGCTTGACCGAACCTGGTCATAACAGGTTGCTCATCGGTCCATACATGTTAATTTAAGTGAGAGGCACCGCATTTTGAAAGCTTTTTTGATTTCTGAATCCATGACTAGATTTGCCTGTTCTGCATATTCTGCCTGACTTTGTGGAATTCCTGAAAGCTAGTTGGCTGCTCCATTTACTTTTCTTCCGTTTTATTTTCCTGTTGGAATGAGTTCTTCATCAAGTCATTTGTGTTTGATTTTGCTTCCTCCATTTTACTATTATTGAACTGTGTAATAGATGGCTGCCTCATCTAAAATTCCCCCATCTGGCGGGTAAACAACACAATTTCAGGTTGAGAGACATGCACTGGAAACCTGTTTATGGTGCATTTGGATTGCGATTAAAAAGTGTTTTTCAAAGTGAGTTTTAACCAAAAAAAAAAACATTAAATTGATAATTTTTCTGATGTTTTTTGATATGATAATATCAAATTTGATGATTTTTCTGTTCAAATATAATTTTTATAAAAGCATCTGCATTCCGTTTTCAAACACTTGCATAATCATCATGGCATGCAGCTACAAGCAATCACATTTCCTAGAACACTCATTACAAAGGCTTAACTTACTAGACGAAGGAAGCAAAACAAGTGGGATTTATGACGATGATTTACACAAAAGATCAAATCCAGCTCTAGAGGAGCACAAATGCATATCAATTGAATAGAACTTACAAACGAGTACTTGTTTTTTTTTTAATGTGGCTACAAGGAACATTTACATTCCAAATTTAAGAAACAGGTTAAGCAAACATACAATTTACGGAAAAGAAACCTTAGCTATGAACTGATCCAACACAACACAACAGTAGCAAGGCTCAACCTTAATTACACGTACAATTTCTAGGTGCATGCACAATTTCTCAGCAAGATGGGGTTGCGAATCTGGTTTCCACAGAGCTCTACTTGGGGATCTTTCGGTAAATGGAGAAGACTGAGAGCATGGTGAGCAAAACGAGCAGAACTGAAGCGAACAATGCAACTGCAATGGAGCTTCCAACATGTTGACAGAATTTATCATACACATTGCACACCTTGCCCCATCCTACATGACTGTTGCCCTTCAATCCGATATATCCCACGCCTCCGGCGGCACCGGTTGCCGAGGCTACTATTCCCAACATAAGCTGCACCATCAACAATATTTTTTGCTTATTGTTGTAGATGCGAGTTAATTTATCATTAAAACTATAACATTATCTATGTTTATCACGGTTTTGTAGTTAAACTGAAGTGTAGATAGACATATCAAGTCAACTTAATCTTGAATTAGAAGAAAGAAAGGAGGAGCAAACGTATCCTAAATGATATAATTTATAACAAAATGGAAAGCTTACCACGTCCAACAAAGCCAAATGGAGCAAGAACCGTGTTGCACAAGCTGGCTTCAAGACTATTGAGATTGATGCTAGGGTTGTAAGGATGCCATACAAGCCGGCAACGGATAAGGCCGAGATAAAGTATCTGCACAGAATTATACGTATATTAATTTACATTATTCTAAAAATAAAAATAAAAAACAAAACATTTAACACTTGACCACAAATCAAACAAAAATATCCGAAAAATATTCTAAAAATATTGAGTGGTCCCCGCCGCGTCCGTGAGGGAGCAGACATGGTCGTGTGGGACCTTTATCTTTCTTCTACGGCAATCATCGCCTTATTTTTTATTACTTGTAGTGGCGGCTCACGTCAATTTTCTATCTAATCGTCGTTTAATCTCAAAGGTATTTTACGAAAGTGTTTTAGGGTTCACTAATACAGCTTATGGTGGATTCCATATCTTCTTCTTCTTCTTCTTTTTCCTTTAATTTAAAAATAAATTATAGTTTTTATTCAGTAATAAAAAATATTTTGAAACAGTTTGTGCATTAGTCGAGACTAAATAAAAAAACATATCTAGCATTATTTTATTTAATTGAAATGTTAAGCTTTGGATTTTTGAAGGACGTAGCCAAATTAGAATTTAAGCACCACGGCATTAATTAGAGACATAATAATTATGGTGAGAAACTTGAAGACATGGATTTTATTTTTATAATAATTCGAAAAATAATTAATCTACTTTATGAACCGTTATTTTTAAAAACATGAAGGTTTAATTATCTGGGAGGCAGCAATATATATCTCTTTCCAGCACTTCTTGGTGAGTTATTACAATATTCCATGCAATCAAAAACTTGAAGACAATTATTACTTAAGGTTTATATAATTATTAATTTTAGAGTTTATAAAAAAAATCAAATTAAAATGTAAGTTAATCCGGACATCTATATTAATAATAATAAAAAATATTTAAAAGAATATATCTCCAAAAAAAAACATAAACAAAAGAAAAGGTGAACATCAAAATAGCTTTTTTTTTTTTTGGTTTCAGATTAGAATAGCCGCCTTGTTTTACAGGTGGATTGACTAGAATAATTAACGCAGGCAATGAATTATTGAGAGCCTTTTGGACTTGGTGCACCCTGCCTCATTTATGAACATTACAAGTATTTTAAAATTGGAAAATATGGTAATGATTTGAAATTCAAAATCTTCTTGAAAAATCTAATCTGTAGGTTTTAAATTAACCTAGTTTGAATAAAATAAAGTTAAATTTAAAAGAAAAAACAGGACAAGAAAAAAGTTTGAGCATGCACACCATGTCATTATTCAATTAATAAATAAGTTATGGAAAGAGCACATGAACCATATTAAAAAACCATAACTCTTAATCAAATGCATGCATGCCTAAGTATTAATTCATGGAAAAATATTAATTTTGTGTTTTTACTGAAATTATTGATGGAGTTTGTAATTAACTAAAAGTCTCGGCATGCTATGAAACTAACCATAAATCATGCTCGGTTTTTTTAGCTAAAGTTTAATACATGCAAGAAACCCACTTACATAAAGGCTGGGGAGTCGCTGAATTTAGCTTCGAGAGGAGCACTAAAAGGAAAAACAGGCACAGGAACAATCTCCGTTTGCTTGGCAGTGACCATGACCACGACAGCAGTCACTGAGGCTGCAAACAATAAGACCCTGAGAGCAACATGAACAGAAGAATAGTTGGAACGGCGAGGAGGGGCTGCAAGTGCCTCCTCGGACTTGATGGATTCACGGTGGTCAGGCTTATCAGTGGATGCCATGAGGGTTTGGTTATACGGTGGCCGGCTAGCTATTATGGTTTGATCAATATGCAGCAAGCGATATGTTCAAGAGTGGTCGAAAGTTGATATTGTACAAACAAAGATGTGTCCTGTAAGCATTTATATATTTTATTGTGGTGGCTAAATCAAATGGGAATCCAATAAAAATTAATAATTGATTATTAAATAGATAAAAACTGGTTGGTGATACCGCCGCCACAGGTGATTTCAAGAAAATTGAATTGAATGGATAGTTGACATTGAATGGTAAGCTGCCTAATGTGAACAAACTTTGGAGCATATTTGTTAATTAAATCCACACCAAGACATGTTGATTTGAGAAATTGGTGATTCAGAATCTGACTTGTGCGGGTTTCAGGTAGAGCCAAAAGAAATTAGTGTTTGAAACCTGAAGTTTAATCTAAGTGGGTTTCAAGTTGATGCTGAAAATATATTAATCCAGTGAAATCATGTTCAGACTTGATCAAGTCAATAATAATAAAAAATATTATTTTAATTAATTAGTAGATTTTTAGAAATTTGTTGATGTTGATATAACATATGTACTTGTTTTCACGTGTTGTGTTGTTATTTATTTTTGACCCACAGAAAATTAAGAAAAAAAAAAGAAAATTTAAAAATACAAGAGGATACATATTTCGAAGCTCAGAAAATTATCCAGGTTAGCGATGAAAGATCAAAATAACAAGTGAAAAAGTTGAAAGACTAGAATGTACAAGATTGATAAAATTAGCAACCCAATTCTGATAGGAAAAAGATCTATTTAGTGAGAATATTTTTATTTAGAGTAATGGTTCAAATGCACAAATTAGAAATAAAAAATCAAGATGAAAATGACAATAAACTTCGGAGCTCATATTTGAGTCTAACGAGGGTTAAATTAACTATAATTAAAAGTTTTTTTGTCAATTAAAGGTGAATGTTCCACAATTAAAAGAATATGAACTAAAATAAAAACTGTTAGATCCCAAATTAAAAACCCTAAGTTCTAGAGATTTAACATAGACAATGTGTCATTCAACCTCTGTTTATCTTCTTCATTGGCAATTCTAGATGATTAGGTTGGCACATTTTAAGAGCTCGTTGAGGATTGCTAAACAATCAAATTTGTTTTAGTATGATAAAAGTGTTAAAGTGTCAAATTTGTTTGAAATTTGTTATGGGTTGCATTTCATGTTGTTGGGTTCAGATTTGAATATTCTTTCATGTTGTTTATTTTGTTCGTGTTTCATCTATTTTATATGCTAAATTTTCTTTGTAGTTAACTAAATTTTCTTTGTGGTTGCCAAAACAACTTCTGTAAATGCTCTCATTTGCTAAGCAAGTTGCTAGAAGTCAGAGTTGAAGAAGATGGTGGAATGTGTGTAACTTTTCCACTTGATATTTCCATGTTGTCGGTTATTGAGAACAAGCAACAAGAAGATTCACAGAAATTGGGATAGGAAACTAAACAAAGCTTTTATTCAAGTTTCCACAGACGACGCTACTAATAAAGTTGATAAAAACTTCAATGAATATCTGGATCTTTTTCCTCGCTGGTATTGACCAGACTTGTATTTTTATGGTTAGGGTTACCTGTAAAATAAAAACTATATTTCTTAAATCAGTTTAAGTTTTTTTTGTTAAGATGTTTATCAAAAGAGGATATATTTGTTTCTAACTTATTGGAGTCATGGTTCATTTAGAAAACCCTTTTTATATTCTTAAGTTTGAGAATATCATTCCTCTCTCTCTCTCTCTCTCTCTCTCTCTCTCTCTCTATATATATATATATATATATATATATATATATATATATATATATATATATATATATATATAAGAAAAAGGTTCCCAGCTAGGCCACCAACCCCTGAGAATAGTAAAAGCACTGTCTTTCGAAATTGAAGAATCCAGATCACCTGTTCTGATCCAGATCAGCCACCGATCGAGACACGTTGCCTTTTCTTATTCTATTTGCTTCCTTTTTACGAAAATGGAGGAGCATTGCTTCTTTTTATAATCAATTGCCAGCAATCAACATGATACGATCGGAGACTATATTGCCAAAGCTTCCTGTAAAGAAGATATCAAGAAGATATTTGCCACCTTACCACCTAATATATATATATATGGTCACAAGACAAGTTGGAGCAATCATCTTGAGAATTATTATTATTATTATTATTATTATATATTATGGAGGGGAGGGGGCCGAAGTTTGGTTGTAAAGAAACCTCCTGTTGTTTTTCTTTTTGTTGAAATGCCAATTAATCACAGGATTTCCACAATCTCATTGCCTTCGAATTCCAAATCTCTTCCTTCAATTTATATTCATTCTTGATTGTTTTTTGGATTCGAATCTTAAAATCAAACTTTTTTCAGAAAAAAATATTATTTTCCTTGAATACACTAAGTTAATACGAAGAGTATAATATTCGTATAATTATCCATTAAAAAAAACATTTAGTAGTTGAAGAAGTGTAGAAGCTTATAAAAAATACCCATAACTGTAAGGGGGAAAAGAGGATATGTAAATTGTTTTGAATTTTTTTTATCAAATCTTTACTTGCGAGCACAAAAAGCAATCGTTGTGTTTCAATCCTTCTTGTTAGTTGCTACACCAAAATGGATTTTCTTTAATGGGTTGTGTTTCAATAGTTAACATAAAATTTTTATTTTATAAAAATTAAAATAATTTGTTTTTCATTCACTGAAATCTGCTTTTCATTTATTTTACATATAAAAATTTATTTTATAATATATATTTTTAAAACCTATTTTTTAAAACCATAAATAAAAATATCTTTTTAAAACTATAATTGTAGAAATTATCACAATACCAAACAAACAGATATACAATCATGCTTGAAAATACCATAAAAGAATATGCTCTTCTAATAACTTCTCTACCAAACTCAGAAGATCAAGATACAAACTTCAACAAACCAGTTAGCTACTTGTTGATGATAACCCCATTCCTAACTGAGCTTTAATGAATGTTTTAATCCAAATTATAGCATTAATAGTAACTTGTGTAGATCACCTATCTATTGACTGTGAAACATAGCATATCCTTTAATTCAACCTTCATCCCAAATTAATTGATTTTTTTAATAATTTATAGCAATTTGATTTCGTGATCAACAACAGTGATGTAACATAAAACTTAAATCTTGACTTTTCTAAAGAAATATGAAAAAATAAGAAAGATTATGGAAATTTCCTACATTCAAATTAGGGTAGAAAGGCTTTCACACGACCATGTTTTGATGGATGCATGCATGGTTGACATTAAATATTCTCATTATTTTGTTATTATTCAGAATAATTCTGTCTTTTATACAAGAATATCTGAATATGTGATGGAAATAAAATTTGGAGAGACTTTTTAGATTTTTTTAATTAAAATAGCACAGCAAATTAAAAATATTGATGGAATAGAATAATTTAAAAAATAATTAGTCAAATAATACAGTGTCGAAGTATCTCAATTCTGATTTGCAGTACCTTATCCTTTCATGTTATGAAATCATGACGTGTCACAAAATTTAATCCTAACGTCGCTGTTATTAATATCGTGTTTTGTAAGAAATTCATCATTGAAAAACACGACATTTACTTATATTTTATATTTCTTGTTTTGAAACCAAGGAAAGCGTAAACTATGATATATTACTAAAATATTAAAATTTCTACGCTAACGGCCGGAAACAGCGGAGCTTTTATATGGAGCTGGTTCAGACAACTGTCGTTGGATGTTGATATCCTCCGTTCGTCCAGGCAACACGTGCGCGGCGGGCTGCTTGTATCTTTTTGGCAAGGCAAATGGCAAATGGCAAATGGCAAATGTCAAATCTCTCCCCGTAGCAAAAACAAGATAATTTTCTTCAAGATAATATATATATATATATTTTCATGTGGTGGAATACATTCGAAGTACTTCATGACTAAAAATGCTTGAAAATGTAATCAAAATGTGTGGATATTCTTAAAAATTTAGGATGAACATTGGTATAAAAATTTTATCGTTTGTAATTGCAATGATATGGTAAATCAAGAGATTGATATTGCTAATATAATGACCACTGGAGGTTTACATGATCGTTAACTTCAAGGTTCGTGAGATTAGTCAAAGTACGTATAAAATGATCTAGGCACCCACATTAATTAAAAAAATTATGATTGATTTTTTTTTTTATAATAGACCAACTATATACGAAAACTTATTGGAGGGGAAAGATGAAATTAGAAAACAAAAGACTTTTATAACAAGATTAAGGAATAAAATATTTTCTTGAACATTGATAATAGTTTATTTTTATAATTTTCAAATAAAAAGTTGTCAATTTGCCTCATGGTTTGACAATGAGCGTGACCAAGTTTATATATGACATTAAATGTTTCCATGATTATCTAATATTTAAATATTAATTTATGTCTTTTTAATTAAATTTGGTTATAATTATCTAATTTTTAAATATTTAAGTATGTATTTCTTATTAAATGTTGCCATAATTATCTTGTATTTAAATATTTTTTTGTCTTTTTCATTAAATGTTGATTAGTGAAATGTGAAACAAGTGTGTGGTTATGATGTGGCGGGGTTAAATAAATCCTTTGAATAGATATGCTATGCCCAATTAACAAAATATTAAAGGTTTTAATCTTGAGGGGTGTAGCTCAATTGATCAGGCTTTAAGTTTGCTTTCTAGAGATCAACAGTTTGAGTCTCACAAACCTTAGGGTCACTGGAGGCTTACATGATCATTAACTTCAGGGCCCGTGAGATTAGTCGAAGTGTGCGCAAGTTGACTTAGACACCCATGTTAATAAAAAAAATTAAAGGTGTTGACAAATCATTAGAGTCCACGCCACTATGCGACCATTTACACACACGTAATTCATTATATAGTTATTTATTTTACTTGATTAAATCATTTTATGACAAAAGTAATGATCCATTCATGTAAAATTGCTAAGAAAAGGTAATATTGAAAGTAAAATGATAAAAAAGAACAAAAAAGAGAACATAAATGGATGTAAACTTGAAGAAAACAATGAGGTAGAAAATGTATTTTTCTCTCTTGAATGTTACATATACAAGGTTACTCTTTATAAAGTTTGGGGACATCATAATAATCTTAACAGAAAATCTTATCAACATTTGAAATTCAATAGAAGACGTTGGGTAGATCAGATCAGTTAGTCTTCCTAATCTTCCTCTAGATTTTCCTCTTGATAATAGCTACAGTTGCTTGATTTGCTGAGCAGTTTCATATTTTCCTCTACACGCCCCCTGAATCTAAAAGGAAGAGCTCAAACATTCAGATTGGCCAAAGTATTTTGAAAATTGCAAGGAGACACTGGTTTTGTTAGTGAATCAACAAGTTGATCTTTAATAGAAATGAACTAAACCGTAAGTTGCTTTCTTTGAACTTAATCACGCACATAATAAAAATCAATTTTGATGTGCTTAGTATGAGCATGAAACATAGGATTAACAATCAAGTATATGGCTCTAATATTATCACACCATAACACTGGGGGTTTGGAATTTTGAAGCCAATTTCAGATAAAATTGATTGCAACCATTGGAGTTCTGAGGCAGTGTCTGCAAGAAACTTATATTCAGCTTTTGTGCTACTACGAGCAACTGTAAATTATTGCTTGCAGTGCCATGAGATAAGATTGTTACCCATGAAAACATAATAAGCACTTATTGACTGTCAATCATCACGATCACCTACTCAATCATAATATGAAAAAGCTTGAATTGCAGAGTTAGGAGACCGATTAAGAAATAGTCCCGTTGATATGGTATGTTTAAGATAGTGTAGTATTCGTTTTACTGCTTGCTAATGTGGCTCCAACGGGTTATGCATGAACTTGCTTACTTTGTGAATTGAGAATGAAAGATCAGGTCAAGTAAATGGCAAATATTGCAGGCTACCAACAACCTGTCTATAAAGAGAAGGATCCAAAAACTTAGCTCTTTCGGTTGCATATAGGTGACATGTAGTTGACATAGGACTTGTACATGGTTTTTCTTCTGCCATGTGAGTGCGGTTTAGAAGTTCAGCCACATACTTTCTGTGAGTGAGATACATACCATCAGCTGAGCGCAAGACCTCCACCCTAAAAAAGTAGCTAAGATCACCAAGCTCTTTAACAACAAAATCTGAATGTAAGTCTTGAAGCACATAATGGATGGCAATACTAGAATTGCTTGTGATGATAATATCATCAACATAAATAAAAATCACAACCAGAACATCATTCTTATGCCAAATTAACAAAGAAGGGTCTATCTTGCTAGCACGAAATCCAATCGCTAGTAGTATATCTGTTAGACGAAAGAACCAAGTTCTTAAAGCTTGTCTCAAGCAGTAGATTGACTTATGTAGTTTGCAAAGATGATTAGGATATTGGGGATGGATATAGCCTTGAGGTTGGGCCATATAAACTTCCTTTTCCAATTCACCGTGTAGAAATGCATTTTTGGATATCTATTTGTTTAATCTGCCAATTATAAGAAACATCAAAAAACAAGACTATTTGAATTATAACATGCTTGACAACATGATCGAATGTCTCATTAAAATCAATTTCGTTTTTATTGATGAAAGCCTTTGGCAACTAACCTGGCCTTAAAACTCTCAATGGAACCATCAACATTTTTTTTAATTTTGTATATCCAACGGCAACCAACGATATTGCCTTTAGGAGGAGGAGCAACTAATGACCAAGTCCCATTGTGTAGAAGAGTATCAAACTCTACATTTATTGATGTTCGCCATTATGGTGACTTGACTGCATCACTATAACATGTTGATTATACATCAGAAGAGTGAAGAGAGGTAAGTAATGCTTAAGGTAGAGGATACCGTACAAAAGCATCAGAGTTAGCTTTTGGTTTAAAAACATTATTTCTTGATTTGGTAATCATGGCATGGGTGCTGATATTACCTTGCATTACTGTAGGATTTAAGGTGGGTTGAAGAGATGTCTCTATAGACTAGAGGAGATGGGATGGTCAGCAACAACTATGTCTGGCGAGGAGATAGATGTAGTATGCATAATAGGTGGTCCTTTGTTTGTTCCTGCAGAGTGAGACACTAAGGGAATAGAATCATTAGTTGCAAATGGTATATTTTGAGTTTGCATATCATTAAATTTGGCAGGTAGTGGGGTAGTGTTACTGAAAGATGGAAAGGCATGGTAACATGTGTGGATGGGCTGGATTTTGAGGGCAATATAGAGGAAATATTTTTCTAGTAAGGGAACATATTTTCATCAAATATTACATGACGGGACACATAAACACGACCTATTGATAAATCAAGGCACTTGTATCCATGATGATTAACACTATAGCCAATGAAAATACAAGATTTGCTTCTAAAATCCAATTTATGTTTATTATATAGTATAAGATTAGGAATGAGAGGATGTATGAAGATAGGAATTGCTAGTTTTAGAGATATGCAAACCTTGACCATACCATCTTGAAGTTGATTTGTACCAGTATAGTCATCACTCTTTAGGTTTAGATTGGCCATGTCATGAGTGATATGGTGAGTAGCACGTGTCTACATGCCAATCATTCTCCCAGCCACCATTGTTTATTGCAATAAAAGCCTGTTTATTTGGAGGAGAAGAAGAATGTTGATAAGTGAGATCAAAACGATGGTAGCACTTGCGAACAGAATGGCCATGTTTTCTGCAAACTTGACACACAATAGTAGAAGAATTATATGTGTCACTTCTATCATAGAAGAAAGCACCCCCTCAACGATAGTTGTTATGACGGCATCTGCCCCGAGAACCACCTCTACTCCTATTATTGGATGGTGGTGGTTGTCTCTTGATAATATGTGCTTTAGCAAGGGGTGCAGGAGTAATAGATGATGACGAGTTAGATGTGATTCTGTAACAATTATAAAAGAGTATACCTCCTCAAGTGTGACTTATTGGCATAGATAAAGGAGACAAAGCTATCATATTCATGTCCTAACCCAACAAGAACATAAGAAATGATGTCATCACATTTGAGAGGTTGGCCAACCATAGCAAGTTCATTAACTAATATTTTGATCAATAAGAAATAATCATTGGCAGATTGACTACCCTTCTTTGCATTGGCAAGTTAAGTTTGAACTTGGATGGTATGAGCTTGAGATTGTGAGGAGAAGTTTGTTTCAAGTGCTCGCCAAACCTGATGAGAGGTGGCATAGGAGATGATTTGAGCTAAAACACCCTCAGTCATGGAAGACATGAGAGCGTTAAGGATTAGACTGTCCTGTCGCAACCATTAAAAATGCGCAGGATTTGGAATTTGGGTGAGCGCACCTGTATCAGGATGCAGACTATTAATCATTTAGGGAGGAAGAATGAGTGTACCATCAAGGTAGCCATACAGGTCTTGTCCATGAAAATAGTGCAGTAATTATGTCTTCTAAAGAGGATAATTATCAGGAGTTAACTTGAGTGAAATAATATTAGAGATTGGAATTATTGTGGGGATCAAAGAGGAGGAGTTAAGGATTGTAGTGGACGAGGAAGGAGAGGAAAACATTATGAGAAGCTAGTCTTTTTGTAGCTATGATACCATGTAAACTTGAAGAAAATAGTGAAGTGGAAAATGTATTTTTCTCTTTTGAATGTTACAAATACTAGATTACTCTTTATAAAGTTTGGGTACAACATAATAATCTTAACAGAAAATGTTATCTACATTTGAAATTTATCAGAAGACGTGGGGCAGATCATATCAATTGGTCTTCCTAATCTTCCTTCAGATTTTCCTCTTGTTGATAGCTACAGTTGCTTGATTTGTTGAGCAGTTCCATATTTTCCTTTATAGTGGCGATTCAAAATTAGAGTTAAAAGTTCACTTTGTTCCTCGTATTTTTAAAAGATAATATTTTGGTTTCTAAATAGCTTTGGGAATTCAATTTTGATATAAAAATTTTATTTTACTTATTTCAATTTTAATAAAAAAAATTATTTTACTTATTTTCTAGTTTGATAAAGGAGAGAGAGTCACCAAATTTCAGTTGTAGAGAGAAAATCATTGGCAAACCCGATTTCAACCACTAAAATGTTAATTTTAGAATCCATAAGTCTCATTCGATGTATGGAGTTTAACTTGGGTATTATTTCATTTTAAAACTGTCTAAAAAGATAAATCTCATCTTAGTAACTCTTTAGATTTCAGGTTGATTTTCTATTTTTTGATTGATTTTTGGATTGTTTGAAGGTATAAAAGAGGTTTGTGTGGGTATTTATGTTATTTTGTAAGTGTTTTGGGTCAAGAAAAGTTTTTAAAACTAATTTTTAAGGGTTAAAAAACCCATGTTCTAGTTTCTTAGTAACTTGTTGGTCACTAGAAACTAGAAATATTGACAATGGGTAATATGTTATAGTAAATAATATGTCGTCTTTGTTGTTTACAAAAGTTAAATGAACAAGCACATATGCTCATAGCTTTTTTATTGGGGTAATTCATTAGGCCAAAGGTCATGAGCTCTTTTTTAAAAAAAAAAATTTTAATTTTTTTTTAACTTTGTTTAAATAAAGTTAAAGAATTTATTTTTTTTAAAAATCATAAATAAAAAAAATTGTTTTAAATTTTGGTGGGATAATTTTTTTTTTTATCACTCAACTTTAATAAAAAAGTACATTTTGTTTTCATGAAATTATCATAGTCTCATGATCCAAGTTGTGAATTTAGTGCATTAACTTGATTTTTTTTTATTGTTTCTTTTTTAGTATTTTTTTAATTGCATACTTCAATAATGAGTCGGTTAGGAACTACTCTTTGTATTTTTGTTTGTTTGTTTTCTATAGGAAAATCTTGTTCTTATGACTTAAATCGTGAGTTTGACATTTATATTTACTTAAGATGTTTATTTGGATTTTTTTAAAATGTTATCCTTAATATTTGATTTATTAAAATTAAAATTTTTTAATTTATTTTAATTTGTATTTTATGGTTTATCATAATCTCATAATTCGGACCTTGAATTAATCTGAATGCTATTTGTCACCATCTTAATTGTTTTTAAAATATATTATATGCATCTCATAATCTTAATATTTTAAAAGTGTGTCATTCTATATACGTTAGATGTAAATTTTCTAAAATCTTTTTTACTTTATAGTTAGAAAAAAAAATTTAACTCACAAAGCTTAACTAATTACAACAATATTTAATGAAAAAGACATAAATAAATATTTAAATATGAGATAATTATGACATTTGTATTATTCAATATACCAGAAATTGTATTTTAATTTTTATAAAAATATAAAAATCACATCCAACATGACAATAGTTCAGAAACCTTATCTATCTTTATACGATAAAAAAGAAGAAGAAGAAGAATACAACACGAAACATATCGAATAATTCTTTTTTTGTTCATATTACACAGCATCGACATCATCTAGTCATGATCTTTTGTTTCCTATTTCAACCTTAAATTTGATTCTCGACGTTTCATCAAAATTCTGGTTTTTTTTTTTGTTGGGCTTGTGCTGGTATTTTGTGTCGGCTATTTTTTGGACGGGCCAGGGCTTTTGTACTTATACTGTATGTCATGGATTTAACCCACTTGTTGTGGGTTCATAAAAACAAACATCTTTCTATTTAAATCAAAGTCATTAAACCCAGTAAAGCTAATAATCACATTTAAAATTTAAATTACAGGTTGAATAAGTTAATTTAAATTAATTAAAATAATATAATATTTTTTTTTAAATAAAAGTCTCACTGGATATTTCTCAAAACAATAAAAATTATGTAATGGTTTTCTCTTTTTTTTAAAAAAAAAAAACAAAAAAAAGTTCGTTGATGCAGCAGCATAGTGGACTATCTTCCTCTTAGAACTAACCAGCTTTCTCTCTTAGCATCGTTAATTATGTGGAGAGTATGGTGTAATTTTTCCAAGGTAATGGCTGCTGCCTATACCAGTGACAAAAAGCGATAAAACAAGCACGGGTTAAAAAGACAGAAAAATAAATAGAATAAATATAGACTCATATTAAATTACTAGTTTATTTTAGAGGATAATTAATTAGAAACCGAACTAAATTTCCTTAGACCAAAAATCCTTACTAAACTTATCTTATAGGATGTAAGGATAAGAATAGGAATAGGTTACCTGGGGAGTTGGAATATAATATAAATAAATAGGTTTTGAAGTTAAAATGCATACATGCATTATATGGTTTATTATTAAAAATTAATATTATTTAATCAATGATGATAAATTTATTTCATACTAAAATTCATTTTTATAAGACCTATAGATGAAGGGGTTGAGAAAAAAAAACTTGTTATAAAATCTTGACAAAAGTTAAAACCCATTAGAAGAGGATTTGGAAAGATGTTAGACCTAATTTTCTTGGGCTTGGCCATATACTAGCCCCAAGCACCTATGGGTCTAGCAAGATATCAGGTTTAATTTTTTGGACTAGGCTACGCATCAAGTTCAAGCGCTGTGGGTCTAGCAAGATGCTGAACCCAACTCTCTTGAAATAGGCTACATGCTAAGTCCAAATGTCTGCTGTTCTTTCAAGATATGAGGCTCAAAAGAAGCTTGAAGTTGGGCATTGTTCGGGATAATCCTAGTTCTAAGGACTTTTGAACCTAAACTTTTGCTAGATTCGCAGGCGCTTAGCCCTGACATGTAACTGATCTCAAAAGAGCTGGGTTCACCATCTTGCCAAACCCGTGACACATGGGCCTGGCGTGTAGCCGAGCCCAAGAGATTTGAGTCTAGCATCTTGCTAGACCCATAAAATACTTAGGTCTAATGTATAGTTGAACCCCAAAGAATTCAGTAAAACATCTCTCCTAACCTTTTTCTCATGGGTTTTGACTTGTGTCATGAAATAAATTGATCCATCATTGATTAAATAATTGTTTATTATTCATACACTAAAAAACTAAAGTTTCCTAGCATATTATAAAATATATTAAAAGGCATCAGTATTTTACTGTGGACTACTGCAGTCCACAGTAAAACACTAATGCCTTAGTTTTTTTTTTTTTTTTACTAAGCTGTTTTTTTTTATTTTAATATTTTAATATTTAATTTAGTTTGTTAATATTAATTTTTTTATTTAGTTATTAGAATTTCATCATATGGATCCCGGGTTTTACAGGTTAACATGGTTTGACGAGTTAACTTGAATTTTTTTTTTGCTTTTTTTTTCTTTTTTATTAATTCTTTTTGTTTAGTTTAGTTTGTTAATATTAAATTTTTTTCTATATAGTTATCAGACTTTTATAGCATATATTTTAGGTTTCACGGGTTAGCCTGGATTTCATGGATTGACCCTTTAATTTTTTTTTTGTTTTTTTCTTTTAGTTTGTTAATGATTTTTTATTTAGTTATCAGACTTTCATGACATGAATCCTGAGTTTAATGGCTTAACCTGGTTTCACGAGTTAACCCAATTTTTTTTTTTTTTTGCTTTTTTTTCTTTTTAATTATTTTTTTTTATTTAGTTGTCAGACTTTTATGACATATATCCCGGGTTTGACTAGTTAACCTGGTTTCATGGGTTAACCCGTTAATTTTTTTTTTCTATTTAGTTATTAAACTTTCATTACGTGAATCTCAGGTTTGACAAGTTAACCTGATTTAAAAGGTTAACTCAGTTAATTCAGATTTTTTTTCTTTTTCTTCATTAGTTTTTTCCTTCACGTTGGTTTTTTTTCTTTATTTTTTTAATTAATTTATTTAATTATCACACTTTTATTACATAATCTTGTAGCCAGACTTACATCCAAGGCTCTTGGGCTTGGTGTTACAGCCAGACTCACTTAAACTTAAGTCATGTAAGTTTAATATTATAAATATTACTTTTGGGTCAAGCGTTGCAGTTAAACCCAGGGCTTTTGGGTATATCTTTGCAGAAAGATCTAAAACTCTTAGATATTAGCCTTTTTTGATATTTTTTATGCAAGGAAAAAAAAATTAACCAATGGCGTATGTCTTTGTTTGTTTTTTCTTTTTCTTTTCATTTTTAATCCTTTTACTATGGACTGCACAGTGCAGTTCATAGTGAAAAAGCTGATGCCTTTAGTTTCTTTTTTTTTTTTTTTTAAGTTTTTTCCTTTTTTTTAATTTACTTTCTGAATATTAATTTTTTTTTTATTTAATTATCAGACTTTTATGACACGGATCCCAGGTTTGACGGGTTAACCCAGTTGATTCAGATTTGTTTTTCATTTTCTTCATTAGTTTTTTTTTTCTTCCTGTTGGTTTTTTCTCTTTGCTTTTTTCTTTTTAATTAATCTATTTAATTATCACATTTTTATAACATGACCTTGGAGCCAGACCCACATCCAAGGCTATTGGGTCTAGTATTGCAATCAGACCTACTTAAACTTGGGTCATGCAAGTTTAATGTTATTATTAATATTATAAATATTACTCTTGAATTAGGTGTTGCAGTCAAACCCAAAACTTTTGAGTATAACTTTGCAGAAAGACATAACACTTTTAAATCTTAGCTTTTTTTGATATTTTTTATGCAAAAAAAATTAACCCGCGGCATCGCGTGGTTCATATAACTAGTTGGATTCTAAGCATCATCATTCAAAATATATAATATTTATATTGAATATGAAATAAAAAGAAAGTTAAAGTGAAAAAAATTAAGAAGATGACTAAAAAAACACACAGAAATATTTAAAAGCTAAATGGTTGAAGGACTTAAAAGTGTTTTGTGGAAGTGATGATAGCGTGCATTGCACGTGACATCCTTGGTCCACTAAATAGAAGAAAGAATAATAATAAAAAACCCAATCTGAGTTTAATAAATTATCCAGCGACTCTTTTTAGTTGTGAACTAGTTACATGACCTGCGCGATGCCGTAGGTCAATTATTTTTTACATTTCAAAAAAAGCTAAGATCTAAAAGTGCTGTTTAGACATTCTACAAAGTTATACTAAAAAATCTTAGATTTGGTGGCAA
The DNA here is from genome assembly GCF_005239225.2 of Populus alba. NCBI lineage: Eukaryota > Viridiplantae > Streptophyta > Magnoliopsida > Malpighiales > Salicaceae > Populus > Populus alba. The sequence continues at coordinate 15,256,893 of NC_133291.1, forward strand.
TGTTTAACCCAAGAGTAATATCTATAATATTAATATTAACATTAAACTTGCATGACTCAAATTTAAGTGGGTTTGACAACAATACCAGATCCAATAGCATTGGACGTGGGTTTGGTTGTCAGGTCTTGTCATAAAAGTGTGATAATTAAATAGATTAATTAAAAAAAACAAAGAAAAAAAACCAACAGGAAGAAAAAAACTAATGAAGAAAAGGAAAAAAAAATATGAATTAATTGAGTTAACCCTTCCCCTTAAGCCAGGTTAACCCGTTAAACCTTAAATTCGCGTCGTAAAATTTTGATAACTAAATAGAAAAAACAAATTAATTGAGTTAACCCAGAATTAACCGGGCTAACTCGTCAAACCAAGTTAACCCGTCAAACCTGAAATCCGTGTTATGAAAGCATGATAACTAAATAGAAAAAAATATAACATCAACAATTTAAATTAAACAAAAAAAATTAATTAAAAAGAAAAGAAAAAACAAAAAGCATCAACTTTTTCATTGTGGACTGTACTGTGCAGTCCATAGTCAAAGACATAAAAAAAAAAACTAAAGGCATCAACCGAGAACTACATAGAAAAAAATTTAATATTAATAAACTAAATTAATTAAAAAGAAAAAAAACCTCTAAGAAGTAAAAAAAAAAAAAAATAGAAAAAAATTTAACATTAACAAATTAAACTAAAAGAAAAAAAATAATTAAAAAGATAAAAAAGAAAAAAGAAAAAATAATAGGTTAACTCGTCAAACCAAGTTAACCTATTAAACTCGGGATCCATTTTATGAATGTTTGATAACTAAATAAAAAAAAAGTGAACGTTAACAAACTGAACTAAACAAAAAAAATTAATTAAAAAAAAAAACTGGGTTAACTCGTCAAACCATGTTAACCCGCTAAACTCAGGATCTATGTTATGAAAGTCTGATAACTAAATAAAAAAAAATTAACATTAACAAACTAAATTAAATAAAAAAAAATTTATGAAAAAAAAAAAAATTGATGGGTCAACCTAGAATTAACTAGGTTCACTCATGAAAACATGTTAACCCGTGAAACTCGAGATATGTATCATGAAAGTCAAATAACTAAATAGAAAGAAATTTAATATTAACAAACTAAACTAAATAAAAAATAATAATAAAAAAAAAGCAAAAAAAGTTTTTTTGGGTTAACCTGTCAAACCAGGTTAACCCGTTAAACTTAGAAAACGTTTAATGAAAATTTGATAATTAAATAAAAAAAAATTAACATTAATAAACTAAATTAAACAAAGAAATATTTGTTTAAAAAAAATTTAAGAAAAAAAAATTCCAAAATACATAAAAAAAACAATTTTAAAAAAATAAACAACTTAAAAAAAAAAAAAAAACCCTCAGGTATAGGGATCAGTAAAACACTGATCCCGCAGCACCTCGAGACTTCGACGATTTTATCCTAAAAGTATTGAATGAAAATCAAATCTGACTTGATTTCTTCACCGACAATTTCATTTACTCGTTTTATATTTGTTTTGACCCTTTTTGTCTGAAATGTCTGAATTTAACATTAAATGTTTGGACTGTTTCAATATATTGTCGGCCGATAGACGCATCTCCCAACGATGTGGTAGAACCCTCTTTTTTCTCAACCATAAGATTCAACAGAAAAGCGATATTCATTCCAAAATGCAATTGAAAAAAAAGAAAAAAGTTAAAGATTAAGACGATGTTCTTAGAAGAGCATTGGTGATTAGAGTGAGATCATTTGGCTACTCGGTATGCTTGGGAAGCATAGTTTTGAGCTTGTCCCTTATGTTTCTAATAACGCAGTTAGGTTATCGTTTCTCTTAATATAACCTCTCTAGATTGGGGCCCTACAATTTGACTTAATTATTATGTTAATTCCTAAACAATTTGACATTGCAAATGTTGCTAGGTTCAGTAACATGTTATAATTTCAAAGATCGATGAAGTTTATTTGGTTTTACTTGGTTAAGGATGATATGCATGCTAAAATTATCATAAAGTCTCCATCTCTATGGTTGTGCAGTTTCCAACGTTAATACGAGGCTATTTAAGAGTACGTTTTAAAAATATTTTTAAAATAATTAAATTTTTTTAAAAATTAATATGTTTTTAATATTTTAAAATTATTTTAATATACTGATTTAAAAAATAATTTTTAAAAATTAAAAAATAATAATATTAACATATTTTTCTAAATAAAAAATATTTTAAAATTTAATAATAATCACATTCTCAATACACACAAATTTAGATTCTTTTGATACCCTCGTGAGACCTAATAATTCCTCCAAGTTTCATTATATTCAGAATTCTACAAATGTCATTTAATGATTTTGTACTTGACAAATTAATCTGGAAATCAATTAAGGGCCTCAGTGTTAGTCCGTACTCTGTGAACATAGTAAATATACTGTTTGTCATCATGTGAGTGAGCTGCATCCTAAACTGACATGCACCACTTGGAAGGTCATCAATAACATTAAAAAAAAAAAAAAAACTAAAAGCAAGGTAAAATCATAAGGGCCAAGAACACATTTTACTATTCACCATGATAGTGTAATAATTATTTTTTTTAAAATTTTTTTCACATATCCCATTAGTTATTATAAATTGATTGAAGATAGATGTGTCTCTTTCTATTTTTTACACATTAAAATTTCTTTTAAAAATAAATTTTTTTACAACATGCTCTCTTTTTTTATTTTTATCCTTTTTTGTCTTTTATACATACCTAAACACAAATAGTGTGTTTGGTATTGCGGTAGCTGTTATGGTTGTGATTTGAAAAATATAAAAAATAAACATACTAAAAAAAAAACTAAAACTGTTCACGTGAACAGTGCAAAATAATGCAATTTATTTGCACTGTTCGCGTGAACAGTGCAAATAAATTGCACTGTGCACGTCAATTAAATTTCGAAAAGCAGCCAGGAGCTGCTTCTTAAAATTCGCATGCTGAACACGAATTTGCATGGATCCCACCAAAATTAATTTGCGTTTTTGATATAACCAAACATATTGTTTGTTGTGGTTGCTTCAAACACATAAGCAACCACGCAAACAAACGGCATCTAAAATGGTTGAATTACTCTTAGAAGACAAGAAAAATAAATGTTGCATCCAAGGGTTTTTTTCCTTTTTTCATCCTATTTTTTTAATATTTAATATTAAGTTGGTTTATGATTTTTTAATAAATATAAAATATTATATTAATAAAAAAATTATTGGTGCATGAGAGGTATACGCTAGCATGTGTGAAGTGTCCATAGTGTTTTAGTGGTGCGTGTAACACGTCTCGATAGCATAAACCTCTTTTAGCTGGAATTTTAATGACATCTTTTTGTTAGGGTGGCTAGTCGAGTTGGTTATAAGATGAATTATTATCGGCGGGGCTTTTTTTTTAGTTTTTTTTTTTTCTTTCCTCTCCTAAAATTGATGAGATATATTACACAGCATATTCTCAACAGTTAAGATTTGCAGTGAAAGTTCTTAGGTTTGCAGCCATGCCCAGAATTGCGCTCGTTTATCATACAGCACATCGCATATTCTCCCATTTTGCAACTGTTTTATAATTCCCAGGTCTCAGAAACGAGTTTGGGAAAATAAAGTCAATAATTGGAAAAAGGTCCTTGTATTATACTTTAATTACTTGTACACCCAACACATTTATTTGCTCAACGAATAACGCCCTTGCAGTGGTGCTTGTAGATATGTTCGGTTATTTAACCTGGACCCAACAACATCTATCCGAATAAATAAATAAGTTTTTTCAAATAATTATTTTATTGGATGAACAATTTATAAAATATAGATACTTCCCAATTCAACATAAAACTTAAATCAAATCCGATCTCAATTTGTATCATATATTTACATTCTTAAATACAATATTATATGCCTATAAATTTATCGTGCAACGTGTATATACATATAAACATACAAATAATAAATAATAAAACATAAACACATAAATTTCTTATAAGTAAAATCCTATTTTTTTTTTTTTATTAATATGTGTGTTCGGGTCAGTTTATATATATACCTCGACTAATTTCATGGGGTTAAAATTAATGATAATATAAATCTTTAATATCCTGAAATTTATAAGACTCGAATGGATAATTTTTTAAAAATAAATCTAAAACAAGTTATACCCCTTCTTAATTAATAAAACTTTATTTATTATTTTTTTTTTGATTTACGTGGGTGTCCGGGCCAGCTTGCGCGCACCACGACTAATCCCACGGCCCACTGAACATCCTGCAAACCCAGTAAGCATGTAAGGCACCGCGGGGGTGACAGACATGCACAATGAGATTTGAACCCTGGTACAAAAAAAAAAAAAAAAAGCTCCTTTCACCACTAGACCAAGAAATCAACTGCATGAAACTTTATTTTTAGAAATGAAGGAGGATGTGAATCCCATGCCGCGCAGCGTGAATGTTGGACTGGAAAGACGGCAGCTTCAAAAGACGGCAGCCCGTACTTTTGAAGTTTCACATGCACCTCCATATTATATTAACAGCCGAATTAGCAGTTGTCATCTCCACTGGAAATACGTAAGAGCATCTTCGAGGGAAGGGGGGAGATGCTACTTTGAAAAGCTAAATTGAAGATATGGTATTTTAATCCATATAAATATGGTTTTTTTTTTTTTTTTTATATATTGTAATGTAAAAAACTTGTTTGAAAAGTTAATTGTATTAAAGTGGGAGAAATAATTTTTTTTATATATAAATTTGATGTTATTTTTTTTTTTTTTTATCATATGGCTATATTTATTTAGTTTATTTTTTTGTTGGTTTTATTTTGTTAATTTTAGCTTTTTCGAGAGAAATATATAAGTATAACATTTATAAAAGAGAAAAACATTTTGATATTTAATTTAACATTTTTTTTTAAATATATAAAACAAGCATGAAAGAGCTAAATTTTTTTTTTTTTGTTTTTAACTTTTCATTTAGCACACCCCTTAAAAATACTCCAAGAGTTAAATGTGGGGCTAAAACTAGGCCGGCAAGAGGCTCTTTACCTGCAAATATACATCTCCAAATATATATATATATATAAAATAATCTAAATATAACTTTTTTGTTTGATTCTTGAAGTGTTTGTTATGATTTTTTTTTATTGTATTATCTCACATTTGAATTAAGGAAATATTTGTGAAAAGTTGAAATATTTTTTTTTTAATTAATGTACCACTTCAAATGTAAATGAATTTGAAAATAATATAATTTTTATATGTCACTAAGAAAATTAAAGAAGAGGATAATTATCTAATTAGCTGTGAATTGCACATTTGGATTTAATTTGATAGATTTTATATGTCCAAGCTTGTGATTGTTTAATACACAACAACACAAGTATATGCTTGAATTGATAAAGATCTTGAATAGCAGTGCGATCAAATTCAACATCGAAATTAACACTTTGAAATTTTCGGAATATTACAAACATTTGTGCAATCCATATATACCAAAAATCTATGAATATAAATGAAATCACGAGCGGAAAACTTTCATTGATATTTTAAAGTGATATTTACTGACCAATTTTATTTCATTGTTAATTCTATTGGTATTTACTAACAGAAATAGTCTATCGGTAAATACTGAGAAAATCACAATAAGAATAAAATGAATTTAAAAAAACCAAAAAATACGATGATATGTATTTTTGTGTGGATGCTTTTACTGACGAAATTATAGTTGGATTCAAACAGAGAAAGCTGTAGAGTGACGTGTCACAAGTATTGATAGAATTGCTGACAGATTGACAGACAAAAACATTCTGTCGGTAAATCCATTGGTAATAGTTAATATATGAACTGGTTATTAATTTCCGCTCCCCTATTTCTCCTTCACCTTTGCAATTAAACAAAACCGCCCCCCACCCACATCACACCCCCATCCTTTCTTGACTTTTCCAGTAACATTAATAATTTTATTGCGGATTTTTCATTTTAAGTAAATCTATTATTTTTTTAATTTGAAAACAATTTTGAAATTTTAATTTTTTTATTGCATATTTTTTGTAGTAAATGTATTTTGGTTGGGTGTTTAATTGTTTTTTTCTCAAACAAACCTGTTGTATGGATACATGGTTTTATACATATTATGGCCTGTTTTAAATTTTATAAAATTATATTTGTTTGTAAATTGTTGAAACTTATATCGAATTACTGACTTAGGTGTGTTGTGATGATATAAATAATGGCTTATTTAACGGGTCCGTTTTATATTTTGTCAATTTTATTGCCGAGTTGTAATTTTTATAAATTAATGTGTACAAATTTATATGTACGTAGATAATTGATAATAAATTAAGAGAAATATGAAAATAGGTTGATTATTTACTTAACATGGTTAATTGATACATTTTGTTATCATCATTATTTGATATATATATATATATATATATATATATATATATATATATATGGTTCTATTGAAGTCATGGATGATCGTTCATGGATATATAAGGATTCACCTCAAGAATTGTGGATGATGAATTATTGTAATGGGGTTCAGGGTTTTATTAAATACGCAACATCTATTCTGAAAAATATTAGTGCAAATGGTATTACGTGTCTGTGCAGGAGGTGTCAAAATAAAACATTTATTCATCCAGATGTTGTAACGATGCATTTTTTTCATAAAGGGTTCATGAAAGAATACCTGTGTTGGTATGTACATGGAGAACTATTTGTTCCTCATGAGACCATGGTAGAAAGGATGGATGAGTCAACTTCTAGTACTAGCAACGTGCATGGAGTTAAAACTGACAACATTAATCCTTATAGGACTATGGTATATATGGTGAATATTTTGACATATATTTTTTTTTCTTCTTTTCTTCGGTTTATTAACAATGTACTTTTAATTTTTTTTTTGGTATTAAATATAGATAAACTCTGAAATTAAGCACGCCATTAAGGTGAGCATTTTCCATTCTAAAAACCTATATTTGTTTTTCTATTTTATTGTCTACATTGCAATAATGTTTTATTATGTTTGTTGAATTTTAATTGTGTTTTAGTATAAATGTTAATTGAATATATAGGATTAAATTTTATTTTTTTTTCTATTTTATTGTCTACATTGCAATAATATTTTATTGTTTTGTTTTGTTGAATTTTAATTTTTATTTTCAAATTTGTAGTATAAATATTAGTTGAATATATAGGATTAAGTTTAGTTACAAAAAATTCTTGTCAATTTAGCATTAAAAATATTATCATGTTGAAAATAAAATGAAATTGAATAATCCAAAATTGTTGGTAGAAATAAATTTAAATCAACTGGTTTGTGGCATATATTTTGTATATTTACATGATTGAAAATTTTGGGTAGTCTTTAGTATAGAGAAGGTGCTGCCGAATGTTTTTTTTTTTTTTAAATCAAAATTGTTTATGCAAATGCATGGGGGGAAATCAACTGCACATTGTGAGCACATGATCGCAACTAGTTCTTCTAGTAGTGATAATGACAACATGTCATTGGATGCCAATCAAGAAGAGGTACCTGTGTCAACTCACGACGATGCCTCTTCTAGTGTTATTGCACAACGTAGAGGTGGTGTCCTTTCATTGGGGGGTTCATTCACCCGCAAGTACTAGGTGTATTGGAATGATGACCTTTTAATGTAAGTTTGTTTTGTTTTGAGTTTGTTTGTGTTTAATAATTTATAAAGAACTAATATTTCATTAATTTTATCAATTTTCAGGTTCATGAAAATTCAGTCCCCCCAGGTAATAGCATCAGCGTTTAAATTGTCAATTGAGATTCCATTATTTCAATGGAGTCAGGTTTTCAAAGATCCTGATTGGAAACCTCTTGTCAATGCATGGTTTTCAAGATTTCAGGTTAGTGTTATTTATCATATTTTTTTATGTAAATTCCTTTACTTATTTAAATTATTGATTTATTTTTCATAAATTGTTGAATGGGATAAAGAAAATGACAATGTTGCAATGAGGGTTTGAGAGAATCACGTTGCAACTAGGTAACAACAAAAATAATACGATAATTATTTTTTATTTTAAATATTAAAATTTCTTTTGTCATTAACTTATATAGAATACAATTGTATCAAGTAGGTTGCGTGAATTTTTGGTATGAGGCGAAAAAAAAGCTAAAAAATATGTCAGAGAAAACGCTTTACCAGGCTGGAATGACGTGACGGTTTAGAAAGATTTTAGGCCGCCATACATCTTAGAGGATACATGGGCAGAATATATTCTGCATGTGACTTCTGAGCGTTTCACACGACACTCGTAGTCCAGTGGGGGGAACTAGAGCCGATAAATTCACGACTTGATTAGCACGCACACTTGCAGCTCCATTCTTTTCATTTTGCATGCAAATCGGATGATAAAATTGATTTTAATCACATCTATCTTTAACTAATTTGTTGTTATTTACAAATATATTTAACTTGCAACATTTGTTTTCTTAGAGGCTACGACTCTTGGACGTGAGTCGAGCCCAATAGAGCTTTTTGTGGAGATGCATGTGCAAAGTGAAGACTACCATAAAGGGGTGCAACAGTTCATTGACAACCGCGCTCAACACTTTGTGGTATGTTCGTTTAATCATTTTCTTTCATAAGTTATTATTTTCTTGAATTGAATTTAATGATTTTGGTTTATATTTCCATGAGACATATAACAACCGGTTGAGGGAAAGATACGAGGATGATCCTTCTATCCACTAGGATTTCGATTTGGATTTATGGATGGAGGCAATATCGTTCGATGGACCTGATAAAAATCATGTGTACAAACTCTTCAACACTACGATCAAGAACTTGTGGACGATCCGTAGCGTTTTAACCGCTGGGAGCTCATAATCTGTATCGAGTACCTAGCCTCAGAAGTTTGCGGCCTTGTAACAACATACAACCTATCTCACTAAAAAATATGAGCGACTCTCGGTGGATTATGAACAACTCTGATAAATGGTCATGGATATAAGATCATAGATGAGTGATACATGTGCGCTCCTTTTTTGGCCGTGTGGTCCTGGGAACAACCAACCTCCTCCTCCTCCTCCTCCTCCTCCTCCAATGCCATAATTATTCTTGTTTAATTTTTATTTGAACATATAAATTTGTAATGAATATTTGGATTTTATATTATTCAAGTTTAGTTTTACATATTTCAATTTTATACAATTTTATTTTTTTGTTCAAAAGATTGATTTAAAAAAAAAATTTATTTTTTAATTATTCCAGATGGATATACCAACAGACACAATCCGTCAATATATTTCAAAGGTGAGGGGAACAATTTACTCCATATGCCACTACAACATTGTTATCACTGATGAAATTATTTTCTCGGTATTTTACAAACGGTTTTAATAAATTAACAATAAATACCACTACCAATCATTGACAGAATTACCACTGGTGTATTAAAGCGAGTAATTTGTTTGATGCATATTTTCCGTCTATAAAACCATTGATGTTTTTTTTTATTGACAAAAATGACATTACTGATGAACGGTTTTCATTTGTAAATCTTTCGGTAAATTTTTTACCGATGGATTGATAGTGTAAATATCGACAAAAAATTATGTCGATAAAACTGTTAATTTTGGTAGCGTGCATTGGGACCATAGTTATTAAACTCGGACTGACCCGATGGGTTGACCCAGTGGCTAGATTGATCTGAGTAAGGTGAAAGACCGGCAAGAGTAAAAAAATGGTCAAACTCGATCGACCTGTGACCTGAGCAACCCGGTAAAACCCAATAGAGACTTTTTTTAAAAAAAAATTTCCTAGCTAGAGACCCTTTTTTTTCCATATTTTTTAGTTGGTTATTAATCATTTTCAAAGTTCATTATATAAATACTAGAATAATATTTTATTTTTTCAATGTGTGATTTGAAACCTTGTTGTATATATACTTTATATTCACAACAAAATAATTATTTGTTTAATATGGGATTTTGAAGGTCTTTAATATATATACTCTATTCACAAGAAAACAAAAATTATGTTTTTTCAATGTGGGATACAAAATCATTTTGGTTTAAATACATCAACTTAAAAGGATAACATGTATAGCCTATAGTCATATGGATTATTTTTTAATTTTTTATATAAAATATTAAAATTTCAAATATTTTTTCAGGATAAAAAACTTTTTAAAATAATCTTTTAAACTTTATTATTTACAACATGTATAGCCTATAGTCACTTAGGCCTTGTTTGCTTGGTGGAAAGTGGTTTCCTGAAAATCACTTTCCAAAATTTTCTATGTTTGTTTACCATTATAAAAATTAGTCAATGAAAAACGCTTTTTAGTCAAAGAAATATTTGGCTTGATTTCCAGAAAAATTATGAATGAGACTTATATTTATAATTAATATATTTTTTTCATAGAAAAATACAATTTCTTTAATATTGAAGATAATACATTACTATTACAATTTTTACAATACTCGAATAAAGAGAAAAAAAAAAGGTGAGAATTGAATCTAATTAAATGAAAATAAACAAGATAACTAAAATAATAATTATTAAAACTTCGGGTAGCATGTCTTCTCTATTTAGAACTTTGCAATGAGTTCATGGAGCCTCTCTCTTTTAAGTTGTTCATAAAGACTTTTTTCTATACATGTCTGTGTATCTTTGTCAAGTGAAGCCACAATCATTTCGCTAAATTTTGATTTTATTTTTTTGTAAATTAATTTTTTATATATTTTTTTATTGTTAAGATTTATTAATATCAAAAATAAATTTTAAAATATAAATACATACATACATACATATATATTATTTTAAAATATATTATATATTTTAAAAAATAATATCTATCTATACTTGAAATCTCTTGCAACCACTTAATAATGAGAGAAAATGTTGCCCAGCTAGGCCACGTGGATAGAAGAATCCAACAACCTCATCACTTGAGGCCTCTTCACAATTGCAGGTCTATTTTTTAATCTACGACAGGTCCTTGAATAAACACGCAGCCGACGTGAATAAATAAATAAATAGGAAGGGAGGGAGTAAGAGGGGTAATTTCTGTTATTTTAAAAAAGTATTATTTTAATATATTTTTGAAGTAAAAAATATTTTAAAAATTAACTGTAATTTTTTATTGTAATTTCAATAACCAGTAACTGGAAAATCGTGTGGTTTTGAAGGATTAGTTGATCAGATGAGAGCAACTAAGGTTTTAATAAAGAAGATTTCGTGACATTATATGAATCGTTCAATTAATAGAATTAGGTTATCGTTTCCGGCTAGAGGGTCACACACCTTCTCATCTCTGGCAAAAATAATAATGGGAGGATTTCTCAACGAGTGTGAAAATGGCACATATCACAAATCTTCAGAGACGTGTCAGCGGAAGACCAGCTTGTGCATCTCTGTCTATGTATCTTCTAGACACCATTAATTCACATTAAATCGCCTCCTTTCTTTGCCCTACTACTGCCTTCTAGACTTGGGCTCAATCCATCTACCCCATGCCTTCCGCTTCCTTCTTAATTCTCGCCAGCGACGCCAAGCTTTCTTGTCTCTCTCACGCTTCCCTACCTGACCATGGTTCACACTCTATTTAATGCCCCTCCTCCTCTCCTCGTGCTCGACCCTCTCTCGTTCTCTCTCTCTCTCTCTCTCTCTCTCTCAAGGCCAGGCTAGGTTGTACGGGCGTCGTCATTGTTAGCATGGAGAGCCAGAACAAGGCCAGTCTTCCAGTAATGGATGGGCTTGAGAGGAGAGTGGCGAGCCGAAGTGAAGGAGCAAGGACATGTGACTTGCTTCTACGAGTTCTAGCCTTGGTACTGACTCTGGCCGCTGCTATAGTTCTTGGGGTAGACAAGCAGACCAAGGTTGTTCCGATTAAGATTCTGGATACCCTGCCGCCGATTAGCCTTCCTGTCTCTGCAAAGTGGCATTACTTGCCTGCCTTTACGTGAGTTCTCTCTTCCAAGTTAATTATGATATATATATATATATATAGTTCATGTGTTTGTAATTACCATTACCTTGATTTATTATCTATTTTTTCTAACATGAAAGAAAAAAAATCCTCATCTTGCAGAATCTTAGGGCCGGGTATGTTGAGATGCCATATAAAGTCTAAAAAAATTCACGTAAGAATAGATAAGAGATATTAATTTTATCAACTAGATATAAAGTATAAAAATATCAATGTACCGTGGGTTGGATTTTGAACAGGTAAAACTCATGTCATTAGATTAATCGAGTTTTTGATCTAATTAATTAAATATTTTTTTATTATTATTTTTAACCTTATCTAGCTCAGATCTTGGATGAACTTACTAAATTAACTTTCTATATTAATGTGTGTGTTTGGCTTGAAGATGATGTGTTTTTTTTTTTTTTTTTTAAATATATAATTTTTTTTAAACATAAATCATTCCTTTAAAAGCTAAAAATACTTCTAAAAAAATCAATGTATCGAGGGTTGAATTGAGTTTTTTATTTTAACCAATTAAATATATCTTTTTTATTATTTTTTAAATCTTATCCAACTTAGATAGTGGATATTGGACCTACTAAATTAATGTAAATTTAACATGCTTATCAGCACCAATAACTCAAATATTGTATTAATATGTGTGTTTGGCTCGAAGGTAATATGATATGTTTTAATATATAATTTTTTAAAATATTAATCATACCTTTAGAAGTTAAAAATACTTGCTTTTTATATGTGAAAAAAAACCAAAACCAACCACTCTTGATTAATACAAGATATGAGTCATTAATGTAAATCGGAGCGGTGACGGTGACTGACGGCTAGTATGGCCTGGACTTCTAAAACAAACTCATTAATATTATGCCTTTATAAAAAGAATTTATTTGGCGCAGTGACGCCACCCATCATTTCACTAAAATTATTAAGATTTAATTTCTCGTCTCTCTAGAATAATTTCTCTAGCTTCGTCCAGCTGCTTGTAGAGCCTCAATTGTAGGGGTGTGTAAAAAAACTGGAAAACCGAATAAATCGAGAAAACAAAAAAAAAATTAACTGAAAAAACCGAACTGAAAAAAAAAACCGATTAGAATAGTTAGGAAAAATCCCGGTTCGATTCGGTTTTGTAATGCAGGAACCGGTTAACCCGGACTGAACCGAACCTGTTCAAAAAAAGCACTATAAATAGAAAAATTACCCCCCTCTCACTCTTACTCTCCAACCCTAGCCGCAACTTCCTCTCTCTTTTTTCTCTCCATCTCCTCTCCCAGCCCCCTCTTTCTCTCCCTCTCCCTCCCAGCAGCCCCCTCTCCCTCTTTCTCTCCCTCTTTGCGCGTGTGATTGTGTGTTCTCTCCAACTCTCAGCATCTCCCAACAATCAGAGAGCCCTGACATTATACAGTGTGTTGGCGAAGCAATATTGGACGATTCTAATGGCTTTGGAATAACAAAATTCCTCTCCATGGTTTATTATCTATCACCTTGATATTTATTTAGATGGCACCTCCCACAAAGGAACTCAGCTTTCCTTTTTTTGCCGTGATTTGTCGTTGGGAGGACCCAGCAGCCCCCTCCGTGATTTTTGGCATTTGGGTATTTGAAAAATATAGGAAAAACCATGTTTATTTTGCAAGAAATTTTGGATTTGATTTATAGCAGAGTTTTGGATTTGGAATGAAATCAATGCTGTTGATTTTGGCTTTTAATTCGTTTGCATATAGGTTGTCTCAGTTTTTTGAAATAAAAAACCGAACCGGACCGGACCGAAACCGGTCGGTTTGACTCGGTTTCGGTTCGGTTTTGGTTTTTTTTCAAAAAAAAGAAAAAACTGGTTTGGTTTTTTTTTTCAGTTTCAAAACGAACCGAACCAAAAATGCTCACCCCTACTCAATTGCATGATGATCGTTTGTCGAGTGAGATTTGCATAAAACAGCCAGCATCTTGAGCAATTCAAGTTGAGTTTCTTTATATATATATATAAAAGAGGCCTTTTTACTGTTTTGGAGAGTTATGCGGGGCTAGGCCTTGCCACTTGCGATCCCGGTGGTCTGCCTCTCATAAATGTTACGAGCTCGTGACCAGAAAATTTATTCTTATGTTGCGTGATGATGATGGAAACATCACAGTTTTCAAGCTCTTAATTATTTGTTTTTTTTTTTTTTTTTTTTAAACTATTTTTTTTTTCATAGAAAGAGTTCCATTTCTTGTTATGATATGAAGATATTAGATCAATTTACGTGTATTTTTGGATGTGGAGCTACATATATCATACGGGGGGGTTTTATATGAAATTTACTCTTTTTTTCTTTTCATTTCTGTTTTTTAGAATTAGGGATAGATTTTAGTCAAACTCTAATCAAGGATCGTCGTCTGCATGCATGGAGCCATTTTCTGTCTTAATTGCAAGATGTTTTACCTGACCACTTTGAGTTTGATAGGTATTCTGTTGCATCAAATGCGATAGCATGTTCATACGCTGCTCTCTCTCTAGCCCTCTCCGTGAGTGGAAAGAAGGGGATGATGTCCATCGTCGTCGTTCTTGACCTGCTGATGGTGGCACTGCTGTTTTCCAGTAACGGAGCTGCCTTGGCCATTGGTCTCATGGGTTACCAAGGGAATTCGCATGTGAGGTGGACCAAAGTGTGCAATGTTTTTGGGAGATTTTGCAATCAGGTTGCAGTTTCTATTTCCCTTTCTCTGCTCGGTTCCATCGTCTTCCTCTTCCTCGTCGGCACCACCTCTTTGCGGCTTCTCAAGAAATCCAAGTGAAGATCCTCCGGCCTTGTTTGTAATCTTATATTATAAAACCCCTTTTTAATTCATGGCCTTAATTTCTCTATGTAATGCCTCAACTCTCAATGCTTAATTTATAAAAGAATTTCCCCTCTGAGGTGAAAAGGCTCTGGATCTGTGCTTGTGTCAAGATCTGTAGCAGTCAATTAGTGAATCAACGATCATATAGGGATCTTTTTATTGAGTGTTCAAAAACAATTTTATCACAACTGCGTCTAGGAGGCTTAGAAAATTGTTGATCTAGTCCTCCCCATCCATATTGATTTGTTAACAAATCCCATCCAAATTGAGCTTCTAAGCGTGTTAGGAAATTTGTGTTAGAGAATAATATAAATTATATCTTGAAATCTTATCTAAAAGTTTAAGTTTTTAGGTTGAGATATTTCTTTAACATGGTATCAGAGCTTTAATAACCTAGCGATCACGAGTTCGAATTTCACCACCCTTATTTATTTGATAAAAATCAAGTACAAGGTAATGTGGGTCTGTATAAATTTCAAACCTAAAAGGCTTTCATTTAAAGGGAATGTGTTAGAGAATAAAATAAATCATATCTTGAAACCTTATCTAAAAATTTAAACTTTAGGGTTAAGATCGTTTTTTGATAATTTCATCACACTTTTCATTATAAAATTGTGAGATTCTCGAAAATTCTTTAGGAAGTCAATAGAGATTTTTTGTGAAAGTTTGGAATTAATTTGAGGTTTTTCCTGTTTTATATTACAAGTTCGTTTTCATTCCATGAAGCAAGATGTTCTGTTTAAGGATTTTATGTTCATCAGCACAGATTGAAGCCAAGAAGAAAAGGAACAGCACCTGTGAAAGATGATTTAAATCCATTAGTAAACTTCTTTTAATAATTTGATTCCAATCCGTGTCACTTCTTCTTCTTTTTTCTTTTTATTATTAATATGAATAGTATTATTTATATCTTGATTAATTTTATAAATTTTAAAATTAATATTAATATACATTTTTTAATTATCCTAAAAATATATAAAAATCAAACTAATAATGTTCAGAAAATAAATTCAACAGCCAACCAATTAAATTAATTAATATCACAAGATTTAGATTGGTCTAGGGGGTACGATTTTCAACTAATCAAATGGAATGGTTGGACTGTCACCTTCATTTGACAATTTTTCATACAAATCAATGTTCAAAAGTTTGAAAATTCAACTCCATTATCCAACTTGTTGCTATTTGAAAGGCTAGTTTATATCATTGTTGATATTGGTAGCAAGATTTTATTTTTTTCATGATTATAATGTAATATATATATATATATATATATATATATAGTTTTGTAATTGTATAGTTTGTTACACTAATATTGTCTTACTTGTGATATTAATATTGTCTTTGTCAATGATTGTAATGTCCCCTTACCCGCGACTTCCGATCCGAATTTCTGGGTACAACCTCAAAAATAATATGATTAGAGATTCCTTGGCAATTCCTACCCCAAGAGATTCTTTTTATTTCAATATTATACTTATTTTTTTCTATTTATTAATTGTACTGTTTTTAAATGATAATGTGACAATTAAATCCCCATTAAATAATTATTTAAAAATATATTTTCAGTTGTTTTTTGAAATATTTTTACTTATAAATATATTAAAATAATTTTTTTTTATTTTTTAAAATTTATTTTTATATCATAACATCAAACAATAACATGACAATTAAGTTTATTTTAATATTTTCTATTTTTTTAAGAGATAATTACATATAAAATACTTTGTATTTTATTGATATTTTTATCTAAAACCTGCATTCATTTTAATACTTATACTATTTTGATCAATTAAGTTAATTGTCACGTTAAGTTAGTATTTTCTATTTAAATACATTGTATTTTATTAATATTAATTTTTTAAAACCTCAAATTAATACTTACTAAAATTGTTGTATAGCAGGAACATTCTCAGCAAATGTTAAATGTTTTTTAATTAAAAATATATTAAAATGGTCATTTATTAATTTAATCGAAACCATTAAAAAAGATATTTATTTAATATTTCTAAAAACAGAAGGAATAATTTTGTAAAATACATTGAGAAAACTAGGAGAGAAGATGAACCATGTGTGGGCGCACTCTACACATGGCCTCAGCTGGCTCTACTCTGCACATGAGTGTGTGCATCTTGTCAGTCATGTCGATGTCCTTTCCATCAACCTTCTCCCACTCGAAGCATTGAATCAACGAGCCCAGTGTTGCGGCCATTATTCTCTGCGCCAGCCCCTCCCCGGGACAGGCTCTCCTCCCCATCCCGAAAGGCATGTGCGTGTATGCTTCCGATTTCCAGTTTTCAAATCTCTCAGGCTTGAAACTCGTCGGGTCATTCCACAGAGCAGGATCTCTGTGAATAGCCCACGCATTTGCAAACAGAATTGTACCGGCGGGGACATCGTATCCTCCGATGGTACAGTCTGCCGATGACATGTGCGGTGCTAGGAGCGGAACAACCGGATGCAATCGTAAGCTCTCAAGGATGACACTTTGAAGGTAGGGTAGTTTCGAGATATCTGCTTCATCTACCATGTGCTCCTGACCAATCTGAGCATCCAATTCTTCTCTTGCTTTCTTTTCCACATCAGGATGGTTCAGCAGATTGCAAACTGCCCATTCTAAAGATGTACTGAGGGTCCTTGTCCCTGCAAGCAACATTATCTGCAGAAGAAAAACAGAGTCTTAGATGCAGAGTTCATCATCCATGATCAGCTAGAGCTAGAAAATGAGATCTGAGGCTAATCAATTACCAGAATAAGCCCTTTAATTATGTCCTCTGTGTAGTATTCCGGTTGAGAATCCTGCAGAGTAAGCAAGTGGTTTATCATGGTGTTTCTATCCCTGTCACGTCGATGCTCATCAACCAGTCCTTGCAAGATCAAATCCATCCTCTTATTGAGCCCCACGCACTTCTTCACGAATCCATTATAATCAACACTCTGGAAGATTGGGAACACATCTGCTAGATTTGTCAGCCCACCGAGGTCAGCATACTCTCGCATGGTCTCCTTGAACTTGTTTGCCTCCTCAATTAAATCCACACCTTCACCGTAATACCGCTTCCCTGCGATCATTCTCATTACGATATTAAACGTCAGGTCTGTAAACACGGACCTTAAATCTACCTTAGCAAAACCGCTGTTGGAAACCTGCTGAAGTCTGCGTGCTAAGTGCTTGATTTCGTCTCTTCGGATGCCCGAAGAGGAGCTGAGGCGGGAGGACGAGAAGATCTCAATTGCGCATATGCGGCGAAGGTTGCGCCAGTGATCACCATAGTTGGCTGAAGCAACCGTGGTGAAGTTGTAATGTAAGTGCTTGCCGTTTAGAAAGGGAGGGCGGTTAGCGAAGTTGATGTCGTTCTTGGTGAAGCATTCTTCTGCCAGAGATGGGGAGGATACAAGAATCACGGAGCGGGAACCAAATCGAAGAAAGACGATTGGGCCATATTTTCTTGAGAGAATCTCAAGAGTTCGATGGATGGGTTGTTTGAGAAGATGAAGATGGCCGATGATCGGAATAGCTGGCGGGCTTGGTGGGAGATTTTTGCGCTTTTTTCCTGTTGCTAGCAAGAACTTAACGGCAAGGACAAGAAGGAAAAAACCAAAGAGCGAGTATAGATAAGTGTTAGGCATGGCTAGTTCCTGGCTGGTCGCTATGCCTCCAACCTGATGAGTTCTCCCGGTATTTAAGCTGGTTTGTCGAGCTGTATATATTGGACATTGAATTCCTTCCTCGATACTGTGTTGTTTTGTGAGTTTCTTATGCGCCTTTTTTGACCATAACTCCCCAGAGGTACCTCAAGTCAGGGGATGGCTGCTTCCTAAGCTTTTAAAAATCAATGTGTTGTTCATATCTATCATTTCGTTTGAAATTATTAAAATATTTTGTATTAATTTAAAAAATAGAATAAAACAAAATAATTTTTATTTTATTTTAAGTCTTGTCCTATTTTAGATTTTTTAGATAAATTTTGACTGGAATGTTCCAGTTTTATTTCATATGTTTCGATTTGATTTTGAAAAAACCATTTAATTAAATCTAAACTTCAACTTATTTTAACCAAAACAAATCATAAAAATACCATATAAATATTAATAACTCCATTTTCAACTATAAAACAATCTTTAATCAATCTAAAAATAAAAAATTAAATCAAATCAAATCAAATAATAATAATAATAATAAATTTATGAATCCTAATTTAATTTTTTAGCATAGTCAAAGGGCAAATTCATCTTCATTGAACTCTCCTCTCCTAACAAACCTTCATTGACACCAATATTTATACATTCCTTCCATTTCTTTGGTTGAATAAAACATGAGTGTGGCATATCTTTTTTATAAAATATTAACAGAAAAAAGAAATAACTATAGTCAATCTAATTTGATCTAGTTGATTCAATTAAAACCATTTTTTTAATTTTAAAATAATATTACTTTAATTTTTTCATAAAAAAATTAATTAATATAAATTTACTTGTTTAATTCACCACCCGAGTCTTGGTAAAGCTATGAAGAATTGTTTGAGTAAATGTGTTTTATATATCTAAATCAAAAGGTTAGTTTTAATTTACAAAAACATCAATCAAATTAATAATTTTTAAAAAATAAATTTAAAAACCGACCAATTAATTTAATTACTATCACAAGATTTAGCTCGGTCTAGGGGGTACGACTTTCAGCTAATCAAATGGAATGCTTGGACCGTCACCTCCATTTGACAATTTTTCATAGAAATAAATGTTCAAAAGTTTGAAAATTCAACTCCATTTTCCAATCAGATACAAGAACTTGTTGCTATTTGAAAGGCTAGTTTACATCATTGTTGATATTGATCGCAAGATTTTATTTTTTTCATGATTATAATGTAAGAAAAAAAATAGTTTTGTAATTGTATACTTTGTCACACTAATATTGTCTTACTTTTGATAATAATATGATAAGAGATTCCTTGGCAATTCCTACGCCAAGAGGTTTAACTCACGATTAATACTTACTAAAATTGCTATATAGCAGGAACATCCTCAGCAAATGTTAAATGTTTTTTTAATTAAAAATATATTAAAATGATTATTTATTAATTTAATCGAAATCATTAAAAAAATTATTTATTTATTATTTCTAAAAACAGAAGGAATAATTTGTAAAATACATTAAGAAATCAATGTGTTTTTCATATCTATATTGTGAATTCCATTCCATTTCATCTGAAATAATTAAAATATTTTGTATTAATGTAAAAAACATAATAAAATAAAGTAATTTTTATTTTATTTTAAGTCTCGTTCTATTCTAGATTTTCTAAAATAACTTTCAACCGGAATGTTTCGGTTTCATTTCACATGTTCGGTTTCGATTTTGAAAAACTATTAAATTAAATTCAAACTTCAACTTATTTTAACCAAAACAAATCCTAAAAATACCATATAAATATTAATAACTCCATTATCAACTACAAAACAATCTTTAATCAATCTAAAAGTAAAAAACCAAACAAAACAATAACAATAACAATAATAATAATAATAATAATAATAAATTTATATACCCTAAATTTATTTACCCTAATTTAGCATGGTCAAAGGGCAAATTCATCTTCATTGAACTCCCCTCTCCTAACAAACCTTCATTGACACCAATATTTGTTACATTCCTTTCATTTCTTTGGTTGAATAAAACATGAGTTGCACATCTTTTTTATAAAATGTTAAGAGATCAAAAAATCATTCTCTATTAATATCACAATAAAAATATATTTTGCAACACGATTATAATATAAAAGCACAAGATTATTTCTTATTATCTTCAATAAAAGCATGACTTCCATGTGATATTGAATAAGTAAACTAAAGGGAATTTAAAGGGGTGACAAACAAAACTTATAATTTAATTAATGGTTAAAAAATTACTAATTAGTTGGCGTTCGTGTGATAATTTAAATGTGACACTCAGATTCCAACTCTCTCTATCTTCGTTCAAGAATTAATTGTCATAGCGTTTTGATGTGAATGGCTTGTATGGCTTCCCTTTATCTTTTAGAAGTGAAAAGTCCGTGTTTGATTTATGTTTTTTTTTTTATGTTAAAACATTTTACTTTCATATAATATTATCATATATTGTTTAAGTTGAATTATTTTAAGTTAAAGTTCTATTTAATCTTGATTATTTAGGAATATTTTAAAATTTAAAATTATATTTGTTTTGATATTATGTTTATATTAAATAATTTATAATTAATTTATCTTGAATTTGAATTTTATATATATATATATATATATATATTCATGAACAGTAAAATCTTAAAATATCACATAAAAATAATCTAAAACTAAAAATATTTCATTTTAATTAAAAAATTAAAATATTTATCAAAACAGAATTTACAACCTTCATGTATGTTTGTAGTTTGAAGATGATAAAGGCATTAGGAATTTTAATCACTTGAGCCAAAAAGCCAACCTAAAGCATATTATCCTTAGTGAACCCCTTTTGAGCTTGTTTATCTTTTCTTTGCTTTATCCATGGATAAGCCTTAACTTTTTATATGTTTTCCTTTTCCCCTGGCCAAGAATTAGTAGAGCATATACTTGTGATATCTCATGGAATTATGGTTGGAAATTATGTGAAAAGAAAGAAGAAGTGATGTTTGATGAAAATATCGGCAAACTTTCCAAAGGTGGAAAAAAAAAAGTTAAGAAGAAGTGTTTCTTCATGTTCTTAAGATTTTATGTTGAAAGAGCTTAAAATCAAAAGAAGTTAAGCATTGGTGATTAAAGATGGAAAATTTATGTGCTTTGATGAAATATCTTGTTTGAAATATTATTTTTTAGAATGCTCTACTTTCTTTGGTTTGAACCTTCTCTTTTACCTCACATTAACATTAGCCCCATTACAGCCGGAAATAAGACCTTTTGATTCATGCATTGCTTGTAATATGTTAGTAATGGAGATGAGATTGAAGAGCAAGCTTATGGTAGAATATATTCATTGATTGAATTTGAGAGATTTAAACACATAAGCCCTAAACACGTAAGTGTTGGAGTGTATATAAATGAGAGGACCTATCACTTTGGCATGGCATAGATTTTATTTAAATCCCGACAATTACTTGAGTTTTGAAGTTTCCATGTAAATAAATTCATGAAAATTTATACTATTTATCCTTCTTGATTTTATTCTTGTTTATAATGCATATATTCTTGGATATTAATGGGAGATTAGGAGATTAGTCATAGTGATTTGATTTAATTTAACTTCAATTTGATTTTACCTATCCTTTCTCGAGGACGAGCAAGAGCTAAGTGTGGGGGTATTTGATGCAACCATATTATTCGATAGTTTCATCCACATTTAACTAGTGTTTTTCCTATGTTTTATATATATAATGCCTTGATATTCTTTTTTTTTTTATGTTTTGAAGGCACTTTTGGATGAAAGATGCAAAAAGGAGTAAATTGAAGGTAATTGGCAGATTTAATGTTCAGTTGATGTTTTATGCAGAGCATGAGCTCTAAAGCTCAAAATGAAGTGATTCCATGGCATTAAAAAGCTAACATCTATACTTTTCTGGACATCTAAAGCAAGACAATAAAATAAGGAAGAGCATGGAAATTGCAGCTTTCAAAGTCAAATCTCGCAATCTGCCAATGTTGACCTTCGGTCATTCCTACTTGAATATCTAGAGCTAAAAAGGTCCAATTGATTCAAACTCAATTTTTTTGGATTCTTGACTCAAAGGATTATAAACACTCCAAATTTCAGCCAAAAACGATGTCATATGAGGGAGATATGATTTTTCAAAGATGATAACTGAATTATGCCAGCAAACAGGTTTCGTGAAGAAACGAGTCCAAATTACGTTCCAAAGCATCTAAACCAACATCCAAGTTTTTATTTCAGCAATGTAGCTCCTCTAAGTCAAAGCTTGAAGATTTAATGCAAAGCTATTTTTCTTTTTTTTAGGAAAATAGTTATTGAACTACTTAAATATAAATTGTCTACTTAAGGGAGGACTATTTTGTAAAATAGAGATTAGGGTTTCCTAACATATAAAAAGAATGAGAGAAAAGAAGGGGGCCAGCCACCCAAGAAGAGAATTAAGGTTTATGAAGGTTTATAAAGAATTATCGGTGTTGGTATGGACATGAAGAAGTATTTGTTCATAATAAGAGCATGGAAGAAATGGTGGTTGGGTCAACTTCTAGTGCTAGAAACATGCATAAAGTTGCAAATGACAACACTAATCCTTACATGAATATGGTTATGGATGCAATGAGAATGAATCAAGGTAATGCCAGTCAATGTCCAATCATAGAAGAAGAACCTAATATAGATGCAACTAGGTTTTCTGATTTGTTGAAAGATTCTGACGAACCATTATGGGATGGCTGCACGAACCACAGTAAATTATCGGTCGTAGCACATGTGTTCACCATCAAGTAAGATCACGGGTTGAGTGAGGTTGGGTATGAAAAAATTGTTGAATGGGCGAGAAGCATTTTACCTGAAGGCAATAAGTTGAAAGAGTTTTATGCTATGAAGTCCACGATGAAACCCCTCGATTTAAGATACTAGAAAATTGACATGTGCCCTAGCTTCTGCATGTTATACTACCTTAAAAATATTGAGTTGACTAAGTGCATGACATGTAGGTATTCTTGTTACAAACTCAGAATTGGCAGGGTAAAGACTCTAGTTGCATTCCCTTTTTTGGCTTGTAATATTTAGCTCAATCTTCAACAAATTAAAAGGTATGTTCTTCGTCTTCTTCATTTGTTTTAAGATTTTATTTTTTTTATTTGTTCTTTTTTCTTTATCTATTGTTAATTTTGTTATGTATTTCCATTACTTTTAATTGTTATTGTTGAATTTAGCTTGTAATTAGTAATTGAATATATATGAATAAATATTTTGGCAATGAAATTAGAACTTTATTTGGTATGTATGTTTATATTAAAAACCTTATAACTTTTAGCAATTTTATTTGTTCTTTGTTGAATTTACAATTGTGGTGGTCAAATAAACATATAATTACTTCTTCAATGCTCCATGAAGTGGAGATATTAAAGGTTAAAGTTTTAGATATTGTCCATAGATTTGCCATCAAATATTAATTTGAATACTGTTTATGCAGTACTAAAGGACTTGGATATCCTGATAAACTCGTGACCTATATTATGAGATAAGAATAACCTAATAGAGAAAAATTAGAACTTTTAGCAAGAACCTTGTTTTCAATTGGTTGTGGCTATTGTCAATATTTACAGGTTTGAAAAGGTTGAGTAGTCTCCAGTATAGAGGAGGTGTTGCCGAATTTTTTTTTAACAATCAAATTTAATTGTATAATTATTCGTATAAAATTGTGTAGATGAGTAGAACGAAATCAACAGCTCGCCACTCACATATGGTCGTAGCTAGTTCTTCTAGCAATGAGGATGACATGTCCTTAGGTGGCAATCAAAAAGAGGCTCCTGCGCCGTCACCTGATGCTTCTTCTTCCAGCGCGGTTTCATAGTGCAGAGGCGGCATGCTTTCGCAGCGGAATGAATTCACCCGCAAATACGAGGCATAGTGGAAGGACAACCTTTCAATATAAGTTTGTTTCCGTTTTAGTTTTTTTATTTTTTTAAAAGAACATAATTTATGAACAACTAATGAACATTGAGGCCACCCGAGTAATATCATCAGCGTTTAAATCGTTGATGGAGATTCTATTATTTCAATGGAGTCAAGTATCTAGACATCTTGAATGGATACCTTAAATCGATGCATGGTTTGATATATTTGAGGTTGGTGTTAATTTCTAATTTCCAGCTTATTTCTAATAAATTATTATTATAATTGTAAATAAATTATTATTTTTATTTAAAATTAATTATTTATACACGAGACAAATTCAGCTGGGACAGTGCGCATGACATTGTTGTGAGGAGGGTGTAGGAAAACCACGCGGCAACTAGGTAACATCGAAAACAATTCAATATTTTTTTTGAAAAAAATGTATGTTTCAAAATCTAATTTCTCGCTATGGAAGTAGGTTGCGTGATTTTTGGTACGAAACAAAAAAAAAACACGAGAGATAACGGTCTCCGAGGTTGGAACGACATAGTGGTTTGAAGGGATTTCAAACCGCTATACATCCTGGAAGATATATGGCCTCAATATCTTGTGCACGTGATGTTTAAGTGGTTCACATGACGCTCACAGTCCGGTGCTAGCAACCGAAACAGACCAATTCATGGCTTGGTGACAGCGCACATCGGCAACTTTGTTCTGTTTGCTGCACATGCGAAACATATGGTAAGATTATTTTAAATGAAACATATCATTAAATAATTTGTTGTTACTTAATTAATTTTTTTCCTTGCAGCCTACGTCTATTGGACGTGAGCCGAGCCCAATGAAGTTGTTTGTTGAGACGCACGTACAGAGTCAAGACTGTCAAAAAGGGGCGCAACAATTCGTTGACAACCGCGCTCAACACTTTGTGGTATGTTTGTTCAACCATTTTATTTTGTAAGTTATTATTTTATTGAATTGAATATGATGATTTCTTTTTTCATTTTCAGGAGACCTATAATAGCCAGTTGATGGAAAGATAAGGGGACGATCCTTTGACCCGTCCGAATTTGTAAATGGAGGTAGGATCGTCCCATGGACCCAATAAAAATCTAGTGTACGGGCTCTCCAATACTACGGTCGAGAACTTGTGGGTGGCCCGTAGTGTCTCAACTGTTGGGAGCTCCCAATCAGTTTCGAGTACCCAATCTAAGGAGTTCGTGGCCTTACAACAACACACGGCTCACCTCACTGAAAAATATGAGCAACTATCGGCGACTTATGAACAACACACGGCTCATCTCACCGAGAAATATGAGCAACTCTCAGCGAATTATGAATAGCTTCGCCAAATAGTCATGAACATGGCATCACAAAGTGGTGATACATGTGCGCCCCTCTTTTGGTTGTATAACAACCAGCCTCCTCCTCCTCCTCCAGCTCCATCATTATGTTAATTTAAAAAAAAAAATTGAAACACATTCAATTTGTAATGATTATTATTTAACTTTATTTTTTTTTGTTTTTGATGTTTAATAAAATTTTATTTACATAATTGGTTTTTTTTACTATTAATTTATATTATTTTTTCTACATAAGTTTTTTTTTAAAAAATAAAAATAATCATCGAGGGATTTACAGACGGAATGTATTCGTTGACATTTGACAAAGAGTGAAAAATGCCAATATCACCAATAAATTTACAAACAGAATATGTCCGTCGGCATTTCACAGTAGCTTGGTGCAAATGCCACAATCATCGACGAATTTACAAACGGATAAATTATGTTGGCATTTCATAGAGTGGTGGAAATGCCATACTCACTAACAAATTTATAGAGGCATACCATCTATCGGCATTTAATCGAGAGCTGAAAAATATTTATTGGATAGCCACTATCACCAACGGAATAAATCCATCGGTATATTTCAAGCGGGAATTTTTTTTTTTGCATGTAATTTCCATCTGTAAAATCATTGGCAATATTTTTTTGTTACCGACAGACTTAGCGATGGAATTTGATATTACCGATGAACGGTAAGCCATTACTTATTTTAAGGATCATGTAACATGTAGACTCGTTATGCCTTCACATTACCCAGGAATTTGCACTCCTTTTTACATAAGTTTGGACTTCTACAAAACCTGATACAAAATCAAGCTTGGTCCATTCTTCATGTCCCGGACTTCATCTCTTCTTAATTAATTTTTATGTATACCATGTCAACTTCTTTGATTTCCTGGGCCAAAATAGACCTCCTCAAAGACAGAAAGGCCGCAAGAGAGATGATTGTTGGTGGAACAACTGCATCCATTAAGTCACTTGAAAAGAAAAAAAAGATTCTAGAGTTCATCGAGTTTGAGTTTTATAAATTTTAAAATTATTGAAAGTTTATATAATTATTAACTTCAGGTATGTGGGATCCCCCCTCCACACACACAGACAAAGGAGATAAGAACATTGGAGAGGCTGAAGAGGCAAAAGGATTCATCAAACAGTTGGAATTCGTCAATAAATATAATGGTCTGTAGCGAGGTCTCCATTTTCAGGATTCAGGCAATGGCTAGACAAGGTCGACTTGTGACAAGAATTCTCAGGATCTTGCAAAAGCACAGGTCTGAAATTTTGGATGCAAATGGAGTCAGCAAGCACTGAAACTGTCACAGCAACTACTTACTCATGGCAATGCAGACAGAATTATATAAGGACTGGATCATAAGAGACATATTGTATTTATAGGATGGAATTCATATTTATCTTTTAATTTAGTCCTTGTGAACAAAGGCTATTTGGAAAATTAGTTTTTTTCATTAGATGTATCAGTGGTGAGGAAAGGGTACTGAACAAAAAGAAGAGAGGATTTTCATGTTTCCAAGAATTTATGTACTTTTTGAACGTATGAGTTTCTATGCCTTGTTTCTTTTATGCATGTATGTATGTGCGAGCACGTGTTCATGAAGACTAAGTAATATAGTTTTTTTAAGATTGTTTCAGCCATGGCTAAGAGAGAAATGAGCTCAATTGTGCATAACATCATCTGTTAATAGGCCATTGCATTCACTCCGCTGGGAATCCGACTATTCTTTTTTAAAATTTTAAAAAAAATTATTAAAAATATAAAGATTTTTTTTAATAGTATCATTAAATCGATCCTTGAAATTTTATCATCTCGGTTCTTTTACTTAGCTCGAATTCTGAATTAAACCGCCTGAGAGCTAACCTAAAATAAATTATTCGATTTAATAGGTCTAAAAATAACTTGGATGGGGTAAAAACATGACATATATTTAAAAAAAAAAAACTTTAAGATAATATTTTTTTTTAATATTAAGACGATGTCAGATTGGATCGACCTCAGTCATCCTCTGACTTAGGTCATGGACTTTAATGGGTTTAAAAACTTTGTTGTTTTGTAAATTAATTTTATTTAATTTTTTATGGACCATGGACTTTCTAAAATTTAATATAATGTATTTTTTCCAAAACTATTTTTTTTAATTATATGATAAAAAAAATACACGATCACATAATCAAGTTCAATTAAAAAAAAAACCTCTCTAAACCTGTGAATCGGGGTAACTAAGGTTACCTTGTCAAACTCACAAAACCGAGTCGTTAACTCCAAAAAGTTTAATAACATAGTTTTTTTTAAAAAATTATTTTTTATTTAACTAAACTTTTTAAAAAATAGATCATATCGTGATGCTAAGATATTTTTCTAATACTGAGATATATTTTTGATGCCGTGATAACCATATAAAAAATAAATTAAAATAAATTATCAACTTTAAATCTTCGTAAACACATAGGACTAAATTTAAAACAAAAAATAACAACCAAAGAAAACAAAGGGGTCAAAATAAATAAAACAACAGTGGATTATCATTGGAATCCATAGTGATAATGGGTGCGGAAAAGAAAGTGTTTTGCTTATACCTTCTAGCTAGCTTTATACTTGATAAAAGCAATGTGAGTTTGGTTGATTTCTGAAGCCTTATAAATCAGTTATGATATTTCTTTTATCAGGATGTGGTTAGGTAAGTATAGTAGATGAGAATGAATATCTGTTGATTGTACTGCAAGAAACATTTGGAGGTCAAAGGTTTTTGTCAAATATGGGAGAATTGGCTTGATCCTCTCAATCATGCAATTGTCCTAATGCTACATGTTCTTCCTCTTGTTTATGTTCTTTTCTTCCCGACCTAAATCAAATTGGATCATCAATTTGATAAATCATTCAGTTCTTTGAAAGCCTAATTGGATCGAACAGGCAATGTATTATCCAATTTAACTGAAAACTAATTAGGCTCCAAATTCTGGGTTATCTAAATCTAAACTACTAGCCATCTGATATGCTCGTAATTCCACTGCCTTGCACTGTGCTTATTGTAAAAAAAAAAAAAATTAAGTCTAACCAGTCTCTTGAGCTTCAGTGCCTTCTTTCATCTTTTTTTCCCTTTTCGAAGAAATGAAATCCCTATTTTTCCACCTCACCTGCCGTCGAAAAACATTAAAAATAAATAAACAAACAATCACCTAAGCAGCCACAAATGCGGTTCTCCCAATAGACTGGCACAAAAAGGCCTCCAGGCTTTACTGCAACTCTTTATAACATTCTTCACTTCTGAAGAACAAGCAAATTGCTTGAATACCATGTACAAGACACCCAAGCTCATGTCATTCTCGGCAATATTGATCATACAGCATTGGCATTCAGGCAGAGGATATTGTTTACAATAGATGCAGAAAATCTAACTGGCAAGACAAGGAGGAAAAGAAGCAAAATTAGAATAGAATCTGCGACGAGGGACATCCATAAATGCTGTACCACCAGGTTCATCTGAGATATAAACTAGAAGCTACAAAATTGTCTCTTGAACATGTTGAACATGGAGATCGAATGAATATCCTACAAAACAATCTAGTCTGAAACTTTCTTTGGTTCCTCCAATCGATTCTGAATTTAGAAAATTACTGTATGAACATTGATTCTTAAGGTACTGTTATGAAAAGATAACAATTTTTTTGTTACGAGTCCGGAGATGCTAACAATTGAGCTCCAGCTTGGTCCTGCATAAAGAGGTGATTATTGAATTGCTGCTCCCAGAGTTCTGACACAGTTGTTTCTCTCTTAAGGTTCATATTTCCATGCTCAATTGTCCATGTCCTAGACATTTTAGCATGGGATTTCTTCCTTAATTGCTAGGTCTTCCAAATTTACTTTCGCCTCCACGCCCATGTTTGGTAGACCATTAACCATTGCAGGAATGCCAGATTTTAATACAGCAGCTAGCGCCTGATTGATCAGATAATAACAAGGACAAGCTGTGTAAACTAAGATCCCAATCCTCATACTACAAGAAAAATATGTGTGTGTGTGTGCACAGAGTAACTTGACCCTTTAAAATAAATGCACAAAATATCAGAAAATACTGTACCTTCCTATTTTCCTCTTTCTGGTGTTTGACAACAGCCATAGGCCATTCATTTACCAACTTCTGAAGTTCAACCACCATACCTAACTTCTTGGTGTCAGGTAATGTCTGCATCCAAGGAAACTGACTTGGATCAACAGTGGTGCCATACAAAAACAAGTTGGAAATCTATTTTTCCTTGTATTCTAGCTAAGAAAGTACAGAAAACCTCTCTTACTGCGTTAACACTTTCCAATATTATTTTCCCTGATGCAAAAGAATGCATCTAACCTTATGATGTTCAGTTGAACCAAAATTTAAACTGCTTAAATTGCTGTTAAGGTTTTTAATTGATCCATGTCAATTTAGGAATCCATGACAGCTACCAGACTTGCCAACCAAGCAGTTTTAGCTTCAACTATTGATAAACAGCCCTTCCTTTTGGTAGAAGAAAAATAAAAAATACTCCCAGCAAGGAGAAACTGAGTGGACATGGGTGTACAGATACTGATACAAACTATGAACAATGATAGGCACCTGATCAAGGACTTGAATAACAGCAGCAGCATCCAGAGGCTTGCCTTCTAGTATTAAACCCTGAAAAAAACAGCAACATTCAAGAACGTCAGAGAAAGTTCTCTCCAGAAATATCCATACATCAGTGTAATTTTGCCAAGAATGATGAATTCACATAGTGATCACATTGCACTTGACCTATCAAATAAATCTTGATACTGGACTATGCATGCGAAAAAGATACAGAAGTTTGATTACCTTAGCACATGAAAACGCACTCACAAGAGTGTGCTGCTTCATCGACTCAGATCTAACCTTCTCAGTTTTCCATAATGATTCAGTATCTCCTGTAAAATATGAACTTCAGATTCTATATAAAAATGATATTTAATTCTGGCCTTCAGAGAATGTATTATTCTCAAATCTCAACCAAAGGAAAACAGAGGTTTGAATGCATTGAGATTGTTCTTTGACAAAAACCTCTTTGTAA